>NC_058109.1:24952080-25062080 GCF_914725855.1 Thunnus albacares | reverse complement strand
CAAAGATGGTAAATAAGTCTATTTTGAGTGTGCGGTCCATACTTGATAGTGTAAGGGAGAAAATACCCAGGATTGCATGTGTGTGTGTTAGTGTTACTTAAAGGATAAGGCTGGCAATTGTCTATGTTTTTCTTATTGTCAACAAATTTCATGTGCAGAGCCAAACCAACGATGAACTCATCCTACTAAGTATTGTGTGTGTATCCAAAGCCTGATATCATATTCCTCTGTGCCGTAGACCTCTGTTGTTGTCCAAAAACTATTAAAAACATGTCAGTGAGCCACACTGTTGCACTGGGTGACATGTTCCTTCGCCCCCGAAGACTATGGTCATAGTGGTTTGTTTAGAAAAGGCCTCAATAATAACAGTAATCACATTTTCAGTCTATATTTATAAAAAAATGCATAGAAAATTTCCAGTCTTATACTTTAATTTAGGTGTAGACATAGTTTAACATAAGACCAAGGCTAATATTTTGGTACTGAACCTTTATAAATGTCAAATTATATGTCTCACTATATACTGTAGGTTCAGTAAATCTGGTGCTAACTTGTAAGAATAGTAAGTCATATTTGATATTATTATTGCGTGTTCACATCACCTAATATAACCGGCACTATCAGAAAAAACTGAACTTATTTTATCCTCTGAAGACCGATTGCCTCATACAGTGCTGTAGCTGCTGACTCCCACACAAAGGAGCTGTAAAACATCTTTAGACTTTGGACTCAGGCTTGTAAGAATAAAATTAAAATAGGCAGAAACACAACAGGCTGGTGACTGGACATTTGTCTTGTTATGCAATCAGTCAATATTGACTTTTCATATGTAAGTATATTGTTCCCTAGTTGTAGAGAAATAAAAAATGTCCATTACAAGGGATGCAAGGTTGTTTTGGCCTTCTTGGCCTTGAAAAACTACAGAATTCTGTTTGCAGGTTTCTGCACCCAAAGAAATAAACAGTGTGATTAATGACTAAATGTGAGGACGAGTGAAACCAGCATGAAGAGCATTCAAAAGAAATCTCTTCACGGTCATCGGGTGATGAGTGCTGCGCCTTTGTAGATAGCTATTTAACCACCTGTGCCAACAATCAGAACTGTTCAAATTTACTGTTCAAATCCAACCAGTCAAATGTCGAGCAATTTCAACAGCAAACACATGACATACAATACAGTAGATGCATTCAACATTAATTATACAGATAATTATAGACTCGCCGTTTTCCCAAACCCTCAGTTATACAATGACTGAGCTTTTCAGAGATGCACTACCTGCTCAGAGCAAGACAGATCTTGATTCTGTGTTTTAGCCAGGCTTTTTTCCATGAGTCCCTGGAGTCAATACCAACAAATGCGACTTGAAGCCAATGACAGAAAATCAGGGCAGTTTACAAGCCACTGGGAGAAGTCATTGGTTGATGATGCCCAGTGGAGGCCTCTGGTCAGCAATCAGAACTGCATTGTACTGCAGATTTTTTACATGTAACTGAAAGGAGAACTGTTATCTTTGCCCAATCAGATAAAAGTGCTCTGGGAATCATTATATTAGATATTAAAAAATAATGTGTAGGATTTGCTCTTAATATAATGGTAATGATAGAGTATATCATTACAACGATTTGTGATTTGTATTCTTTATCTCATACAGATTAAGAATTATATGAATTAATCTCTCAGCTGCTATAGATCAGCCGCAGTAAGCTATTTCCCTTTTGAATCGGAACAAATGGAAACAAACAGCAGATCATTTGATAAATACAGTTTTATTACAGCAGGCACTAAACCAATTTCCCTTCAGCCAACATATAAATGAGAATTCCACACCATCTTTAATGTAGCCCATTTTGCTTGTGCTGAGATGTCACTACAGCAGCATATTGCACAGTTCATCTTCCAGCTGTATCTGTGCATCTGTAAATTACTTTCCACGCCACCACAATTAGCAAATTTCCTTCCTCTTTGGAAATGAAACCACAGACGTGTTGCGATGACAGGAACCGTGTTATAATCCAATTCTGAACACAAATCTAATAACTCATATTGTAAACCCTTTACACTTTCACCTACTGCTCAGACATACCACCTGCCTACAACAAACTCTGACCTTTGCCTCAGTCGGGCTGTAACAAGACGGCTCTGACACAAAAAACACAGATAATTGACCCGGGTTAGACTCCCAGAGGTCGCACCAATTATTTCCCTTGTGAAAGTCGAGGAAAGGAAGACCAAGTACCAAAGTCCATCATGAGACAGAGCTGAATGGCTGCGTTATTGTGTTTTTAAATTTCTTCCCTTCACTTGTATTCTCTTTTCTCTCTGTCAAACTGGAAATGTCACCAGAATAAATGTCAGAAAAATGTGCTGCCTCTCACTCACCAAACCAAACCGGTTTATTTCTCTTTTACGGTTCTCAAGCTTGTGTCTCTCCATTCACATCATCAGACTTACAATGTCAACATCTGCTCAGTCACATGATCTGTGTCAAGCCCAGACAGAAACTGACATACACGCATGGCACATATGTATAGCCTATACACTCACTGCCAAAATACAGATTTACACATTCACAAACACATGGATTTATATGTGTTAGAGACAAAGAGCTAGTTACAGGTTAACTAGCACCACATATTGAAGTACAGAAAGGCAGATGATGTTATGAGGTGATGAGTTATAGTATGTGTTTTAATATCAATAATACAATATTATTATTATTATTGTCATTATTATTATTAATTTTTTTTTTCTTCAGAAATGTTTGCACAAATTCCTGTGGGATAATGCAAATAAATGCAAGAGACATGAGATTTTGCCCATTGATTGGAGGTTATGTGCAAGTGCTGTACAAAAAATATGACCCCAATCAGCCAGATGGTGGCACTATAACAATGAACTTCGTGTTTTGGCTTATAACTTTTGAACGGTAAATTTCACAAATGAAATTGTTTCCTGGATTCTGTGAGTCCAGACTAATCTATCCGTGTTAGCCGCACCCATTTGCGCCCAGATAGATTTTTCACCATTTTGAAGTTTTTTGAAGAACACATTTTTGACATCTCTTCCTAAATTGTAGGTCCAGTTGCTATGAAATTTTCTGTGGATCATTATTGCGTAAAGATATTGACCACGAACTTCAAAAGGGCGTGGCTCAGCACATAAATATCCCAAAGTCAACAAGCATCAGGCCAATCATCACAAAACTTGCTGGATGTGTCCGCATAAGTACCTGAAATATACCCTGAAAGTTTCATTCAAATCGACCACTAGGTGGTGTTACAAATGCAAAACAATGGGCGTGGCATAACAAAAATCAAACTATAAATCAGAAATTGTTTGTACAATCATTACAAAACTCATTAAAAACTTTGATAACAATGTTGAACTACGTGTGTCAAACTACTTTGAAATTACAATAGGAGGCGCCATCAGTTCCAAACATGTGCATGGGCTTGGTGCAAATTTGGCCATAAATCAATGAAAGTTTCTTCAAACATCATTAAACTTGGTGGATATTTTTAATTAAGCTGTTGAAGCTTTCAACTTCTAACAGTCTGTGTTGGCTTGAATCCCAGAATCGCCACTTGCAGATATATTTTTATGTTGTTATTAACCTCATTTTCTTCTCTCTCCTCTCTGTCTTTGACTTCTTCCTCTCCCACATAATCCTTCAGACTGTACATCTTCAATTCTTGTCCTCTGCATCTTCCACTCCCAAACACACCCACACATGTACACACACACACACACACACACACACACACAAGAACACCACTATGTTCTAAGTTAATAAAGCTTTTACATTTGCTGTTCTTGAACAAAATCATCTTATGCGTAGCAAAACATTTTATTCGAGTTATTCAGAATAAATACAAGTAGAACAGTTAAAGAAATTTAATAAGCTACAGTGTCTTTATTTTGGCTTCACATCAGCACACAGCAAATTCTAACACAATCAACAGAAAGAGACAGACATTTCTAGGATCATAATTTTATCATATGATGTTTATACATTTGCTGCTCTTGCACAATGTCCTCTTTTCTGTAATTAAGGTGTATTGTTTGTCATCTTTAAAAAAGGGATACAGCTCCTGTATTTTTTTCCAAATAACAACTTTAACAACTTTACACATTTTTTATCTATTGTCTTTTCTCTATGAAACATATCCTTATGAAATTTATCACTTTACAACAACAAAATCCAAATATGTGAGGCTCGTATGGTGAGTTAGTGATTAGCACTGTTGCCTCAGCAAGAATCTTTCTGCATGGACTGTATGTTCTCTCCATGTCTGTGTGAGTTTCCTCTAGTTGCTCTCCATGAATTAGACACTGTCGAAGGAATGTTGGTGATCTGTGTAATGGCACTAATAGAGACTAGCTGCAGAAGCTGTAGCTAGTCTAGATATATGAGACACGAGTGAAGACTTGTGAACGCAGCTCTCTTATTTTGCATCTCACTTGCTGAAGAAGCAGCCACTCACATCACCAGTTTACTCTGTACACATATGGGTGTGAATCTCTTGAATCTTTGCTGTTTTTTTATCCATTTAAAAATATCCTGTAATACACTTAAACATGCATGCTCACACACACACACACACACGCACACACAAACGTCTCCAAAGCTTGACCATGCTCCATTTCAGTCTATCCCTTCCATTGCTTCTATTTAAAAACCAGAGCCTTGAGCCAGTGGCCAATGAAACACAGCCACAGATGGTTCCTTAATGCTAGCATGGACATTTAGAGATGGGGGAAAAAAATAAATTCAGCCAAATGAGAGCAGAGGCAGCTTTGCGAAAAAGGTAGAGACTAAGGATCAGTATGTCTGCTAAAATGCAAGATTAACAAAGCCTGAAAGCTTTTTTGTCCCTCCTATAAAGAAAGTGACAAGAAATGTGTCTTCTTTCACAAAAGTGACAACTGTCTTCATTGTTTGTTGATGGTGGCAAATGTAGGATAAAGTGTGGATTAAGGTAAGATTATGGATGGATTTTTGACTTGTGGTAATGGTTTATCTAACACTGAAGATCATGTATAAAAAACATAAGTATCTACTGTCCAAGCAGGGAATGTCTGTCCAAGCAGGGAATGTCTGTTTGTCTGTGAAAAAAAAAATCTGGTCCAACAGTGATTGATCTTTCCCTGAAGATCAGACAAAAACACTGGAAATGTTTTTCAGTTGCAGCATTGAATGATATGTAAGAGACAAAACTATCAAACTTTCACAAAATCAAACCATTAAAATACCTAACTTCAAAAATGCTTAATAGAATAAGACACACAAGACAATACAAGCTACACAATACTACAGGCTTTGGTTGCAATGTGGAGAAAATCCACTCAAATGTGGAGTTGCCACTCATGATTCTGCTGTAAAAATCGGCACCAGCAGCCAGTATGTTCTCTGAACGGTCTGTTATGTATTATAAATACATAGACAACTACAGTATGCATCTGTTCTGCACAAGTGCATTAATACATTTTTCAAACCTACAAGGCTTTGAAAACACTTGGTGCATTCATGTCAAGTGTTTCTATGCCTTTGTGGAAATACTACATTAAACACCACTGAAAGCAGCAACACTGTGTGCATTTTATCTTAGGTGCCAGTGTTTACACCTTATATCTACATTTTACCTCTGAACCACTCTCACTACACACAGTGTGGCTGTTATAGTAATTTAAAAATATGTGATTCTTTATATGTCAACACTATATTTATTTATTGACATGAAGAACAAATTGAAGATGCTTTTAGAGGCTGTGACACGGCAACATTAGTGCTACACCTATACTAGTGTTGAGGTATGACATGACATGCTGGTTACCATGTCACTGACATGCACGCATGACCTTGTATTGTATGTTTTGATAAGCTTAGACATATGCCATGTTCAGTGATGCAAAATGACACACACACACAGTTGTACCACTGTGCATCTGAAGACATTGTATTGACTTACACTCACTTGCTGCAGGCTCTTGCAGGTGATTGTAGCTTTGATGGTTCAGTTCCAGTCACCTCCTGGCCACTTAACCCTGAAAAAGTGTGAAAAATGTTGCTTAAGACAACAGTGTCTGCCAACTAAATATATATATATTGCTTATTTTAACCATAACTGCTACATGTCTTACCCTGACCTTTAAGGATAGGTTCATATTTTTTACAGTCTTTTTAATACAAAATCACCTCTGTGTTTTCACTGACTGTGCTTCTTTGCTGAGCTGCAATGGAAGTATGGTAACACAAAGAGGGTATTGTGCACTAAAGACACTTTGGAATAACCTTTTCAATCTCGCAAGCTTTGTGTTCTGGGTGTGATTGATGGTGGCACCTTTATGTAATGTTGTTACTGAGAAAATTCACAAATATCCTGTAACATATAGAAGTCCTGTGAACTAGCAAGTAATAAGAGAGGCCATGGTACTAGAGCAGGATTACTTCGAATAGCTCCGGGGATCTTCTTGTGATTCAAAAGGAAATAAGACAATGAAAAGCAGTTAATGTGATGACATTTTTCAGTGATATGTAAACTTGGTGAGATTGTTTCGTTGAGCCTGTGTGGCACTTCTTACCAAAATTTTAAACATGTTTGAGTTCAATTATCTTCAGAGGTTGGTGCTTTTCAGTTTGTGCCAATGTGGTTTCCTTTAATGTTGGTGTAAAGCAGAATCTGCATAAGTCTGTGATAAGTGGTTGTGAGTATGTACAGGATGTGTATGTGTGTATATCTGTGTTTGTGAAGCTCCTTGTTTCTTTATCTTTCCATCTCTCCTCAGGCATCTTTTCCTCTCTTTTTACAACATGTTGAAAACTGCTGGTTCCCTAAGGGATTCCCAACTGTGCATCTAATGTAAATGAGCCAAATCCAGTTACTGTTAAGTGGGATAACAGTGCTAAGAGTAAAAATCCAAACTCTAAAGACACAATGACTTCTATTGCTTCATGATCTAACAACTTCTGTATTACATTTAAAATGCTAAAACTGCAATAAACTGCATACTGTCTGTGTTGCAGTGTTATGTGTGTTTCTGCTCTATATTGAAAACAATGAAAAGTCACTATCTGCTGTTATATCACGTCATACCATTTGTGCTCAATGTGCTCAATGCTGATTGTTGGAGTTTCCTCATTGGCTGTTGCTCTTTCAAAATGAATTGGCGTGAGATGATTGAAGTGGAGGACAACAGCACAACACAGAGTCACTGTGTTTCCTGCTCCAAGCTCTGATGCTTTCAGCGCCAGTGTTAAATGCAGAGAAGTCGGCTAAACTCCTGTTTAAACAGACACATACCAACGTCTCTACTGTCTCCTCCTCTACCGTCCAGTGTGATTGACTCTCTGGTTGACAGCACTGTCAGCAGCCAGCAGGAGAGATGCTCCATACTCTGCTTGGATTTTATAACTGAACTAATACCAAAACACACACTTTTTACTTCTGTGAAGTTTTCACATTACAAACAATGAACAACAGCATCAAAACACAGGTCTTCCAGGTAAACATGTGACTCATGTAGGCTGTTATATCAGTTATGGTGTGGCTGCTCTGCAGGTGCACTTGATTTTACTGCAGCTTAATTGCAGTAACTGGGTGGAGATGAGCCTCCTGAATTTGCACCCAAAATGCTGTCAAAATTTCCACTGCGGCCTCCACGATTCTCGCCCGGGAAAGAAGGACGCGAGGGAGAGCACACTGTTAAAGCACCCCAAATAACCATCACTCTGACAAAAAACACTTGATGTAGACTGAAAAATGGAGACATGCGCAGATAGTAACAGATGAAAGAGCGGGGGGAGTTAATAGGTAATTATGATAGTTATAATTTGGATTAAAATAAGTTCTCTTTCAAATCAAACATCCCAAGATATGAGTGGAAAGTATTGTTCTTTCAACTTCATTTATAACCTTTTTCTTTTTTTGACAAATTGTTGCTTAACCATGTCATGTGATATGCTACTTCAGTACACTTTGACAATAATTACCACTATTACTGAGACCACTACAGAAAATTGCAGGTGAACATTTATTATCCAGGAATTCACATTATAGACACTACCACTGACTATCCCTGTAACAAATTGGCCACAATTTCACACATTGACATGGTCTGTCCAGTCATATACTAGTCTTTAACCTAGTCTTGTTTTCTTGCTACACTTCAAAACTCATCAAAACATGAACTATCAATGTCCAATGTTGATAGTTTCAGTACATCAAACTGTTTTTGTTCTTTCAGCATAAAAGCCTTTAAAGGAAACTCAGGGATTTTGTGACAATCTTAAATGTAACTTGTATTAAAGTTTTCAAATTCAACCAGCACTAGCTATGAAAAAGCCATTTTCCTGCCTGCTGTCATGTAACTAAAGACCAACCATTCCTGTAGTAATATTATCAGTTCCCTTTCCCAGCCGGTGTAGCAAAGCTAGTAAAGCTGTGAAGGAAAAATATCGTCTGTGCCCAAGTGCTTACGGATTTTCTCTTTCTGAGATGAATACTCACGATGCCTGCTCGGTGTCTCTCAGCATGTTGCATGCTAAAGGAGCACTTGCCAACCTGGAGACCTGTGCACACTGTCACCGACTCCAAAGGCTGACCGTGGAAAGACATGTGGCATTCTTGTTGAGGGTGCTGGGAATCTCAGCCACACATGGAGATCTTGTGCTGTATGAAGTCATTGAGTCCTCCACGGAATTTGAACCCAAAGGCGAGAACTTTGATAGGGGAGTAGGGCAGTCATAGAGAAATCACATGGATGATATTGTCCCTACCACTGAGTATGTGGGTATGGAGGAGGAGCCAGCCAACTTTACTGTCTCCATTGACAATGTACAGCTCGGTGTGCTGTCTGAGGATGAGCTTTCCCTTGCTGCTTCAGACGGCCTCTCGAAGGAGCAGATCGAAGTTGGAGATGGAGTACATGAAGAGGATCCTACCCAGGTCCTCCGTGCTGGAAAATTTTCCAACCGAGATGGCACTACCACCACCTTGATCAACTTGTGCCACCATGTGGCTGAATATCTTTACTTGCTGGACCAGGCTGTGCCTTAAGAGGAGTTGCAGCAGTATGGTTGTGAGATGTTTGTTGGCTCTAGGAATGAAAGAGAAGCAGCCACAGCCTCATAGTCATCCCGCGAGAATCATGCTAATCTTCTTGCTAATGTTGGCATGCAGGCTCCGCTCGACCGGTATCTAAAGAGCCAGTTGAGACGCCATCGGATCTATCAGCCATGGAGGAACCAGCCACTCAACCAAAGCTGGTTGGATGATTTATTGATTCTGTTGGACTCGGCATATCAGACCAATATCCACATGTCCCAGCTGGTGACCCTCAGTCTCTTTGATTTGTCATAAACTGGAAAAAGAGCTGTCTCACTCCCAGCCAGAAAATTTGTTTTCTCAGTCTGGATTTGGATTCCATAGACAACTGCGACAGGTTATCATCATCGAGATTGACCGCTTTCAACCGATGTCTGTCTCTGTTTCAGTGGCATCACATTGTGCATCTCCATCAGTGCCAGTGCCTGCTGGGACTGATGGCCTCTATGATTCCAGCAGTGCCTCTTGGCTTGCTGATGATGAGAGAATTCCAGTGCTGGGTGCAGGCCAGACAGCTGTTCTCCTCTTGTTGGAGAGAGGAGAGGATGCGGGTCACACCATCGTTCCAGAGGGCTCTGCTCGCATGCAAGCCCCTCTGGGCTGGGTTTTCTTACGTGTTCTGTCACCACAGATGCATCTAAATGGGGCTGGGGAGGCCCCTCATGTGAATGGGACCTGGACAGATGGGGAGAAGTCATGGCATATCAGTCTGCTGGATATCTATGCTGTGTATCTGTCATTAAGACAATTTTACAGTACGGTCTGCTGTCGGGACAACAGGTTTTGGTACACAACGACAATACATGCGTAATTGTGCACTTAAACAAACACAGCCTATCTCACAGCCTGTCATGGAGCAACATTTACTTGCTCTTGGTCAGACTGACACATATCCCAGGAATACTGGACAGCAGGGCAGACCTTCTCTCCTGGAGTTTTCCACTGGCGAGAGAGTGGAGACTGCACCCTGATGTAGTGGAACAGATATGGGGTCAGTTTGGCAGAGCCACCGTCGATCTCTTTGCCTTGAGAGAAAACGTGCACTGTCCTATGTTCTTCTTGCTGCAGGACAGGGCCACGCCCCGCAGGTTGGCTGCACTGGCTCATTAGTGGCCTCAGACACTCCTGTACGCATTTCCTCTGGTAGCACTGATCTAGACCACACTGGAGCATGTGAGCAAAGGGAGATTAACTATGATTCTGATTGCCCTGTGTTGGCCCAAGAAAGCATGGTTTGCTGAGATCATTTCTCTTCGGAATGGGAGGCCATGGTGCCTCCCTGTGTGCAGAGACCTACTGTCAAAGGCCCAGGGTCAGATTTGGCACCTGTGCCCAAAATCTGTGGGCCTGGCCCCTGAAAGGGAGAAACTAACAGTGATGGGATTGCCTGCCAATGGGCGTGGCGTTTATTCAATGCTTGATGTCATTAAAGAAATATTATTCCATTCCAAAGCTCTGTGGAGGATATTTTGATGTTACTCCAAGAATTATTGGAAAGAGGCCTTTCCTTTTCCACTATTAAAGTCTATCTCTTGGCGATCTCTGCCTCTCCATGAGGGATTTGACGGAAAATCTCCCAGCTCCTATCCACTGGTGATGCGTTTTAAGAAGGGAGTACAGCATAAGAGGCTGATGCACAAAACCATGATTCCCCAGCGGGACCTTGCTCTGGTTGTAGATACACTGTGTGATGCCCCTTTTGAGCCATTAAAGTCTGTAGGCATTGATATGCTTTTGTATAAGATGATGTTCTTATAGGCCCTGTGCTCAGTGAAATGTGTGGGAGACATCCATGTGCTCTCTGTTTATCCGTCATATTTACAGTTTGCACTGGACAGCTCTAATCTAATCCCACATACATCCGTAAAGTACCTGTCTTGTCATACAGGACATTATGCAACGGCGTCTGCATAATCTATGCCTGGTACGTGCGTTGCACATGTAAGTTAAGTGAACGTGGGAAATACGCTCAACTGACCAGCTTTTTGTCCGTTTTGCTAACCCAGTTAAAGGGAAGGCACTTTCCAAGCATTGCCTTTCTCACTGGATAGTAGAGGCAGTCTTGCATGCTTATGCCTGCAAGGGTGCACAGATGCCCCTGGTGGCGTGTGCATGCATGCACACTCCACCAGGGGTGTGGCCGCACCTTGGGACCTTTTTAAAAGGATTTCAGTCAGAGGATGTGTGCTCCGCTGTGAGCTGAGCTTCTCCACATACATTCATGAAGTTTTACTGCCTGGATGTGACAGCTCAGGATATCACTCAGTCTGTGCTCTCAGCAGGAAGGTGATGTATCTGACGTTATCACTGCTACTGTATCAAGGCCAGCTCATCTCAGTCTATGCAGGGATGTTTTCAGGGCGTGATGCTATATCCTCATATTGATGTGTTGTACCAAGTGTACCAACTGAAAGGGAACTGGAAGTTATGCATATAACCAATGTTTCCTGAGGGAGCGAAACGAGATACAATGCAAGTCAGCCCCTAACTGTCTATTTGGCTTGTTGAAGTGCAGTTTAGATTGAGGAGGAGAGACTGTGCAGGGTGTTTTGCAGCCCCAGGGGTAGGCGGGACTTCCCCTGCCTGCAACAGTCTCATTGGTATTGACAGGTGTTTTGAGAGCGGTTCTTCAGGTTGGGCTCACAAGCACGTAATCCCCATACTGATGTGTTGTACCTCCCTCCCTCAAGGAACATTGGCTATATGCATAACCTCCAGTTCTTCACTGCAAACTCTGTGTCCGGTTTGTACTGGAGCAAGCACTTTTCCTGACAAATAATCAAATACAATATTACATCTACAATTACGTTACAATAGCAAAGCTAAGTAAGTTTCCTTTTCTGTGTTATCAAGAGACTATTTTGTGTGTTAAATGAGCCTGTGTGAAATGTTATGAAGGGAACTTTAGGTCTAATGTTAGCATAATAACATTAGCAGAACAAATTTTTATCTCAATATGTATTTTCTTATCAGTTTTCCAACATAAATATACCTTTCATGTCTCGAAGTCTTTACTTCCTGTTTGCTGAAGCCAAAGATTTCAGTTTATGTCGTCTTCAACTTTACTCAGATTTTACTTTACCTTATTAATGAAATACGGATAGCATTATTCAAGATGTCAAATTCGTCTCCTAACAAACTCTGTGTTTATCTGACCACTGAACACACACAGTTCACAGCCCAGACATTAACCACAACACACCTGCTGTCCGCTTTGTGTCCTTCACTGTCATGTTAACCCAAGTGACAAAATGGACAACCTGCTCAGTACAGAGTGATAACGCAACTCTTCCTCGCAATGATGTACATAATCAGGTTTTTACCCTGTCACCAAGCATTGGCAAGACGACAGGAGATTTACAAGCATCTAAGGATATCTTGAAACATTCATCTGTGCATGATTAATTGTACATGTGTGTGTGGTCCTTGGTGTGAGTCTGAATAAATACTGTACAGTAAATTAAAGCAGGAAAGATTTTGGGGAAGCTCAAATAATACACAGTGATTTGACAAACATATTTGCATAATAGGAAAATAGCTCATGGGTCCCATAATGTTTCCTCACTATGGGACCTGTCTTCCTCACACAGTGCCTTGAGATGCAGGTAGGTGTGTGTCACTGTGAAGATCATTTCCGACAATTAACTTGTGATCATCTCTGGTAGTGTCTAATTAAGAGACCCAGATATTGATGACTTAGTGTCTGTATTTAGCCCCCTGCTAACACAGGGAGTCAATTATTCATGCCATTCTATCTGTTTTTTCTTCTCATTAGGTCAGCCTCAGTTCTTCATTTGAAAATGACATATGGTGATTATATCCGAATGAAAGTGAAATTACATACCTCATCATAAATCTGTGTGATCTGGTGATTGGATCAGAGAGAAATGGCATTCATCTAGACCTGCAGTGGGTGTGTTCTTACAAAATCATTTTGCCCTGTTTGAATACGACCAAATGCCATGAACAATGAATCATGTTACTTTCCTGACAACCCATTAGGATTCTGCTCACCCTGCTCACAACTCTGTGTTTACTTGTGAAGCCAAGTGTACTTAAACTTGAAAGTCCTCATACATGCTCATGTTTTGACCGAGCCTGTTAACAGTATGCCTCTCTATAGCATTGTCATTGTCTTTTTATGTGTTTGAATACTGCTATGCTATGGCTTTCACTCCAATTAACTATATATATATATATATATATATATATATTCTACCTATACCTAGAATAAGGTCCAGATCTGGTGAGGGGGCTTTTAGTTACTGCAAATAATTCAGAATTGTGTCCTCATTCAAAAGAAAACAAAAAAATTTCTTAGGCTGATGGTTAGTTTATGTATGTGTTTGTGTGCCTGTGATTTATGTCTACAGGGTGAATATGGGTGCTCTTCACTGTCTCTGAGTGGGTGGGTTGTTATTGTTGTATTTTCATGCATTTTCTTTATTCTATTCTTCTGTACATGTTATTTGTTGCTTTATGCATTTTAGTGTAAGAAATGCGCTACAAAAATAAAAATTATTTTGCCTTTCCTTGCCTTATACCTGCCCTCCTTTTTTGTCTCCTTCTCTACCTTCCACCTGTCTCGAGACAGATTGAATAAAAGATGAAAAAGGCAGCAGACATCTGATGGAAGTAAAATCTCAGGGCATCATTCATCCCTCCACACAGCATCGCAGCTGGCAGTCTCTGTAGATGAATTAATTCAATACTCTGCAGTCTCTGCTGCAGAGGTGTAATGATCAAACACACATACACACATGTGACATGCACTACTTAAACACGTTAACACTTTGGAGGGTATTAGCATATTGAAAATTGTCTCCTTTCTGACATATACACATGTAAATGCCAGGGACAGCACTTAACACTTTCTGTGAACAGGCATCACAGAAAGCAAGAGCCAGGCTGATGTTCTGACGCTGGGTAGGCGTGACAGTACTGCTTCACTCTAAGATACTGTGCAACTACTGCACTACACTGTGCTACCATCATTCAACGACACTCTCCCTTTGATGAGTGTACATGGAAATCAAATTCATTCAAATTTATTCACACACACACGGCAAGACAAGCACAATACACCCACCTCTCTCTTTCTTTCTTTTTCTCTCTCTCTCTCTCTCTCTATCTCTCTCTCACACACACACACACACACACACACACACACACACACACACACACACACACACACACAGAGAGAGAGAGTCTTTGCTTGCAGCCACATTTCTGTGTTTAACAACTTTCTGAGCACTGCAGGCACACTCCCACACTTCTACAGAATGTGCAGACTTCACTATGAAATTTATGTCTGAACACCCCCATACTCTCTCTCTCTCTCTCTCTCTCTCTCTCTCTCTCTCTCTCTCTCTCTCTCTCTCTCTCACACACACACACACACACACACACACACACACACACGCACACACACACAAACAGTCTCTAACAGTCTCTCCATTACAGTATTTTCACCAAAGCACCCACCCACCCTCCGAAACCTTGTGATCCACTAGAGGTTGCTATTGCTCATGTATTATACATCTTTGCAGTGTTTGTCCTAGATTTCCCTCAAATAGCATCCTCCCTGTGATTTACTCAGCATCTGTCTCTTCTTTTAGCCTGTGCAGCTTTAATGGCCAATCAGTTATATGAGTTTGATATTCCTTTGAAAACATTCAATATTTAAGCACCTTGTTATGTAAGGCAAAGCAGCCTCTTCCATGAAACAGGAACAGTGTTTAGCTACAATAACTGAGAGCCAGGCAGTCTTACACTGCTAGAAAATAAAAACAGGTTTACATTTAAAAACGTCCTCTTATTGTTTGGGTAATGGTTATGAAATGATACAAATACCGTCAGGCAGGGTCATTCATCATCAGAGTGTGTGCGGGAAAAGTATTGTGTATACTGTGTAAGGGTGTAAATGTGTGTATTCACATTTTGGAAGCTTGGGATCAACTGTTTCAATTTTCAATGAGAGTATTTATGCGTAACTGAGTATTGAAGTTTGCTCTATTCATATAAGAAAAGCCATACCAGCTTTTTGATTTGCATTACTTACCCAACTGACTTAGCTGACATTAGCAAGAAAACAAGTTTAATTTCAAAGTGTTAAATAGATAAAGCTAAGACCCTTCATTTAATAAAGTATTCACAGTGATCAATAATTACTTACTTACTTGTACAGTATATGAGCAATCAGAAAATGTTCTCATAATAGTTTGATTTTAGATAGATGTTTAAAACTTTATCTTTCATTGGAGAGCTTTTTTGTGGAGATTTTCCTTGTCTGGATATAGAAGGTTTCATATGTTGTACAGATTGTAAAGCCCTTTGAGGGAAATCTGTGATTTATGATTTTGGGCTGTATAAATTAAACTGACTTGACAAGTAAAAAGATACTCCATGTCCAGATGCATTATGTTGGATAGCACATTTGGGAACAAAATACCCCCATCAAATTTTGAGTCCTTCTATTTTGGTGAATACCTATGAAGTGATGGAAAGATAGACTGTGATATTTTCATGAGAAATTGTTATATTCCAGCTGATAGGCTGCAGGGTGCGAGACTTGATGTGGTTAGTTTTCAAGGCAATTTCACTGGAAGATGAGTGTTTTTTTTATTTCACATCCCCCTTCAACTGAAATTGTTTGTGGGAGTGCTTAATTATACTAGAATATCAATTTCAAGTTCTTTTTAATGATACATTTTAGATCAAATCGTTGAGCATGATCAAATCAATCAGTTGTAACTTATTAGTTAGTTAACTTGTACATGTTTAGCACAAGAAGATCAATGAGCTGACTGTCATGGTTGATTATCCAACTCTCCATATGCACCAGATATTTCCTTTAGTAGTGGCACATTGCACAGCAGGACACTCTCCATTGATTTGGCCTGTGGTGAGGCTTTTAATAACATCTAAGATGGGAATGAAGTCAAACTCGATGCAAACACAAATATCTCTCATGAGACGCTGTTCAAAGGTTAAGTTGAAGCATTGCAGACAGGTTCTAACATCAAACTGAGGCTAGTTTTTAAAACCATGAACAACTGTGTTTTGCTATATTGCAGCAAATTATAACATGATGTGAAATATGATATCACTAAATGTTTCAGTGGGTGTACAGTATGACTTTATTACAGACCAATAATTATTAATTGGTCTCCTTCTGCAAGGTAGGGCCTGACATTCATTTTTAATTGATATAGAACTCAAACAACATGCTTGTTTGAACATGTGCCCCTGTGCTGACAGGAGGAAATGAGTCATATTTGCCAAAAATGTACATCTTTGAAGTCAGAGTTAGCTTAAGGACGAGTAGTATTTCCATGGATGGTTGCAGTCATGTGTGGGAACACCACACATCTCATCAATAAGATCTGAAAGCAACACAATCAAATGCTGAATTCCAATATTTTTGCTTTGGTCTCAGACCTGCAGCTCCTACAGCAGATCAAAACCCAACTCATTAGGGTTTCTGTTTGTGCTACACGCAGTTTTGAATCAGCGTGCTTATTTCCAGCGCTACATATCAAATGCTTTCATTAGTTTTGCTGAAAATATCTGAATGCCCGCAGCAAGTTCCCCCATATCTGGGAGCAAAAGGTAAAGTATAAATTTAGCTGTGAACACTGAATTGTCAGATTAACAGCCAACTGCTTGCCACCACAGTACATGCTACATGTTATCATTAAACTGGAAGCACAAATTCTGGTGAAACATACAACAATTAACTAATTTAGTATTTACTAAAACTTACAAAAACAAATCTCACATGTCATCTTTATAATGAGAATTCTCAGCCCCATCATGATAAAGCATTGTGTTAAGAGAAAAAAAATATACCTAAAATATGTTATAAGTTCTAAAATCCTGTAAAAAAACAAGCACTTTCCTCATTATGCTTGTGTGCTTTGCTACTGTGCAGTTGACTATAATAATTCTACAACTGCTACTTAAATTTACTCTGTTTATGTGACACTCATTGCATCAGTCTGTCCTAAAAGAGGGATCCCTCCTCCTGAGGTTTCTCCTCATCTAAATCAGTGTTGTATGCCATACAGATTGTAAAGCCCTGGGGTTATACTTGACTTGAAAATGAGAAAACATTCTTTTTCTAACATTTTGATTTATATGGGGAGACATAATAGGATTTTGTTTACGCTGCAAAACCATTAGTGAGAGAATTCTCTCTCCAGAACATAGAGCCACAACAAAATGCTATAAAGTCATATTCATCATTCATGTTTTGTCTTTTCTTCTGTCTGATTTTCAGCAATTTCTGAATGCCACTATCTTTATGGCTATTTTTAAGTCTCACAATTAAAATATTTTGATATGACAGTTATGTTTTCTCACCATAATGAGCAAACTTTTATTCTGATGATGTACAGCTTCCTGTTATATACAACAAGATTTTTTCCCATTGTGACAGTTCTGTGTTTCCTTCCTTGTCCACTGTCATCATCACTGCCAAGGCGCACCCTGCAGGGTAAAAGGATATCAGGTCTGTGGCCCTTCTCTGAACCACTGTCAATAATTAAAGACTTAAACTGGCCTACATCTCTGCATGAACAATACAGCAGGGAGCTGGTGATAACATCTTCTCTATAGGAGCCATAGAGCCATGCTGAGTCTTGGATATGGAAGGCACTGCATGCTGTATACTGTGTACTGCATACAGTGTTGTGTGTGTAGTATATTTTAAGTGAACCCACATTTCACATGTCTAAAAACATTACCATCTGTATCTGAGAACAAAGCATTTTCACTGGATGAAGATTACATATGTATGGGAGGCCATTTCCACCAGAAATGACAAAAATAAAAATAATATCAGTTAATCAAAATTATGACATTCTAAGTAAAGAATGTCAACAGACCAAAATTATGAGATAATCAAATTTATGAGATAATAAGTATAAAATTTGAGTTATTACTTAGTATCTTAATAATTATTATTAATAAAGTACTAATTTAAACTTAGTATTTCAAAAAATATTGGGAGATGTGAGGAGAGATTCAGAGATCAAGACTAATAATTTTTACTTAAAAAGGCAAGATTTGGACTTAGGATATCATAATTTTGACTTACCATGAGTTTTTTTTCTCTATAAATAGGCTTCCATACAAAAGGAGCGATGTGGAGTGTGTGACACTGGTGTCCCTTCACCACATATGCACACAACCACAGTTTATAAGCATCATGTAATGTGTCATGTGTGTTATAGTTTGGTGTGTATACATAAAAATATAAATACATAAAAGAACTGTCAGAATGTAAGAAAAGAAATTAAATGAAATACCAGAAGTGAAGAGTTTTTTGGACTTTTTCAAGCTTTAAAAAGGATGTAATATCCTTCAGCTTGTGCAAAGTAGCAAATTAAGAAAGTTAGCAGATTTCCAATTAAGTCAAAGACAGCCTCTTACTAACAATGATGTGAAGGCTAAGATGACTTTTTTTTTTTAGAGTTTAACCAGTTTTGCCTGAGTCTTCAAAAAACCACAATAGTGCTATGAACAGGCACACCTGAAAAATAATTATATTCCAAGTGTGATTGATGAATGTGGAGGTAAAGTGTCTAACACTTGCCATTTTGTGTTTGAAGAAATGCTCTCTCTAAACTGCTAAGTCAGGTACAGGTCATGCTTGAATGTTCTCCACCAGCTGAACTAGTTCACCACTCCAAGTCTACTCTTGACTCAAGCTTTATCCAGAGTTTGGTAATGTTGTTATCAAAGAGCATGAGCATAGAGGTAAAAAAAGGAGCTTATGATGCTTAATGTTGTGGATCACGTACTATAACTAACACATACTGCAATGATGCAGCAGCCTGAACAAGACAGCCTTGCAACTCCTGGGGCTGCTTGACCCAAATTCAGAGCTCCATTTTGTGTAACGGGTGGAAGGCAGGCACATTGGGCACAGCGAGAACAGGGTCGGGCTGCACATGAGATAGTACACAGCTATATTTATTCAAAAGAGGTTATCTCCAGCAACCTCTATCACCAGCTGATCTCTTATGAGGGCCGATGTGTTCTCTATGGAGTCCTCAAAGAGAGCAGAGTTACCTTGTTTCTAAAGATTAAGGTTTGTTTTAATAATTTCTTTATTTCATAATTCCAGAGACATCTTTTTTACATGCTGTGTGATGATGTTTCACTGAAACATAACAAGATGTTAAGATGGTTTATTCTCAGAGAACCTCACCTACAGTATCTGCATCTGCCACACTTCATAATCACAAAGTTATTCATTGTGAATAAAGTCAATGTAAAGTTGTTTTTGGGACCTTGGCTTTTATAGCATTCAAGACTGCACTTGTGAAGTCTTTTAAAAAAAAAAAAAAAAAAAAAAAAAAGGAGGCTTGATCTGTCAATACCCAGTAACTATAGACCAATCTCCAATCATCAGCAAGATTTTAGAGAAACTGGTGTACATACAATCAAACAAATTCATTAACTCAAACAGTAAGTTTGAAATGTCTCAGTCTAGTTTTATAGCATTGAGACAGCCCTATTTCAAGGAGTGAATCATATCAGGATACATCTAGATGCCAATAAACCTTATTGCCAATAAGCCAATACACCAATTCCAGACAGTCCAATATTTATTGGACTGTCAGTTTTTAACTGGTTTTCCTCTTGTCTCTCTGGCAGAGAGGTCTCTGTTGCAGTTGATGATAACTTCTCCAAAACCTCAAAAAATAACCTGTGGGATTCCCCAAGGATCACTTTTAGGGCCACTTATTTTTAATCTATATATAGTATGTTACCCATCGTGATGTCATATTGATTTTAAAATTCTTTTACTTGTTTTTAAAGCATTTCATGATCTTGCACAAGCCTATATGTCTCACATGCTTACAGTGCGGCTCCTCAGGTCCTCTGGCATGAGTGTTTTCGTTGTTCCAAAGTACAGGACTAAAACCTTTGGTAGGGCAGATTTTATGAACAGTCTGAGGATCTGAGCGTAGCTGGAGGTGTTAAAACCTTTAAATGTTAATGTAAAACCTACCTCTTCAGCCTGGCTTTTGATTAAGAATGATTTACAGACATTATTTACTTTATTTTCTTCACTTATTTTATTGTATTCATGTTTTTGTATTGTATTCATTTTTGTATTCACTGATTGATTGATACTGACAACAGCTGTGCTTTGTGCCAAAGTATATTTACATCTAGATGTACAGAAAAAGACATTGAAGTAAAGCTAATGCATAAATGGATCATGAAAAATAGGTTTGCTGTAGCATGATCACAGGTTCTCGTCAAAGCAGGCCTATGCATTGCCTCCGCCCCCAAATAAACTCCAGTCCTCCTTCTTTCTCTTCCTCCACCCTTCCTCTAAGGCTACACCTGTTGCATGTCATGTTGTTTCAGCTCCAATGTTCTGCCTCAAAATGAGCAGATTTCAAACAGCACAAGAATGATCCTCCTTTGTTAGTTGGACATACAGGTGGAAAACAACATTACAAGGTATGTTCAAATGTTCGTCTCTCTCTTTTTAGTTAAATTGTCTCTCATTGTTAGCCAGCTAATTGTATGTCTAAGATATATAACTAAAACGCTGATATGTGAAGAACAGAGAATGTGGCAACTTGGGATTTCCCCAATAGTTTAGATCATCTGGGAGAAGTTTATTTTGGCCTCCAGGTGTGTCCAAGAACAATGTGAGGAGTATGAAATGTTCTGCCTCCAGGCCTGTTTGCACTGATGAAGCTCCCACTTTCCTGTGCTTTAAGTCCAGAGGGGGATGTTAATATTTGTAACACATATCAGCAGTACGGTGTTATTAGGGTCAAAATTAATAGCAAATTTGCTATCAGCAAGCATATGAACAGACTTCAAAGAACATCAGCCTATTTTGGCAGCTATTCAAAGCAATAAACTGTTTTATCTTGAGATAAAGTAGGTAAGAGGGAAAAGGGGAGTGAGAGGTGGTGGACATGTAAGCTATAGAGGTTGAAATGTGTCTAAATAAAAAAAAGGAAAAATCTGTTCTACTCTGTTACCATTTTACAAAACAGGTGGTGTTTCTGGAAAAAACTGCTCTACAGAGCAACGTGTTGTAGGTTCAAGATAACCATTTGTATTTTTAAGCATTAAATACACATCATTTACAATCTAAAGTGCCAGTGAAAACATATGACATCTTTAGTGAATTTACCTACTCTAACCCTAACACACTACACTACAAACTACTATTCTATTAAATTACTATTTTTATTCTTCCTGTTTTCCTGACTCAGAACGAAGGCTTTCCAACTGGTCAAAATATGATTATCTAATTTTGGCATTTGAGTTTTTTCATGACACCTTCACAGAATAGATCAACACATTAACCCCAAAGCCACTTTATCTTCTATGGCTTGAAAGGTGACTTGTGACACTAACTTGGACACAACTTTTACGTGCCTCCTTTCATCATATGACCAAGACAGTAGTTCTATTGTACATTTATCACTGAAGATCCCCAAAAAACTGCTACCAACTGGCCACTGAAACAATGCAGCATTTTAGATAAAAGTCCATGAAACTAAAATGACCAGATCTTAATGTCACATTTGTGACGCCAATTACAGCAAGTTTTCAAGCCATAGTTAAGGAATGTTCTGTGTGAGAAATGCCCTTTCTGGGGCTTTTCTTTGATACTCATCTCAGCTTGGTTGTCTGTTTCAAATGTTTTCTGTGTTCCACAGAGGAATTACAGCACGCAGACTTCTCTTTTATTTTCTTTCTCTGTTTTTTGTGTCTTGATCTCTGAAAGTCCACAAAAAGTAAAAACAAACAAAAAATCAGGCAAATATGTTATTTGAAGTTTCATAAAATGTGTCAGAAATAATGTGGTAGAAAAGTGATACAATTTTTTTAGAAGCCTAACAATAAGATGGGATACAGAGCTGTTTTTCTTAGATATTTAGACAAAAAGCAATTGGACAAAGTAGGTCGAGGCGTTTGTACAATGTAGTAGAAGCCATTCATTTGATCCTGGAGGTCACATTTCCTACCTTTAGGCTTGTCAGCCTACACAAAGACAGTAGTTTCACTGACTTTCCTGTTCAGGAGTCTGTGTTCCATCAAGAAATCCCACCTGTTGGCCAGTGACATTGATGTGTGTGTGAGTGTGTTCGTGTAAAACATGTACCTGTTGTTTTCTTTTTAGACTTGTGGGATATGTTGAGTCGTGGAGACTAAAGGTCATGACCTGTTAATGGCTTCCTGCGGCCTGACTGAGGGTCAGCTGCCTCTGTCATCCACAAAGATGCTTGTGTCTTTATTTTAGTACTTTTGTAGTGAGCTGAACTGTCATAAGGCTTTTATACTGAGTATTGATAAACTATGAACAGTGTCACTTTTGAGCTCTCACTGGTTTGTGCCCCTGAATTCATGTTTTTAAACTTAACAGATACATGTAATTTTCTTGGAAATAGTCTCCCTTTTTATGCCTGTGCACATGAGTGAAATATTTTGCTATACTTTGTCTCTCATTGTTAGTTAAATTGTGTGTCTCAGATATATAAGATATATATAGATATATAACTAAATATATATAAATATATAACTAAAACGCTGAAATGTGAAGTGTTTGCTACACTTTCTAAATACTAAGCTAAATACTAATACTAAATTAAATAGCTTTTTACAAAATGTTCTAAGATGCAGTATGGAGCAGAAAGTATATATAAAATATATACTTTTATGATAAACAATTCAGATTTTAACCAAAACAAACAAATAATGAAATGAATAAAAAAAATAATGAAATGCCTGTCCTTTGGATGAATATGACCCATTTAAATGTTACAGCATTTAGTCTTACTCTTGATACAGTGACTATATTAATCCAGGCTTTCTATTTTTTTTTCCAGCAGATGCACTGTCACATTTCCCACATAAAAGCTTTTAATGTCTCCTAGAACGGAAAGCCTTACAATCCTGAGCAAACACAGGCACAGAGAGACAGGTGTGTCAGTAAACCCCTCAAAAATATGAGCACACACACATGCAGAGTGGCTTGAAACTAGTTGTGTGTGTTATTTAAAACAACAAAAAACAAAAACATATTTTAGATATATAGACAGTTAAAATCCAGAAACATGCAAAACTAGAAATCTTCTTGTTCTTGTTATTTATACTATTAGCACTTCTTATCTAATAGGTGTTTGTTTGTTGATTTCCTGATGCCTTATTTTCTTTTTCCTGCCCGCTTTGTTGGTTAGTTTGGTTAGTTTTAGGCATGAGGAGTGAGATGGTTAGGGTTAGAGTAAAAATATTATCGTCAGAGCCAATCAGAGGCAGAGTAGGGGCGAGTCTTTGCAGAATGCAGGTGAGGAAAAAAATAACGCCTTCTTGTCATTTTGAGAACTGAACTAATCATTAAATTAAAAGGTTATATTATCTGTGCTGCCTAATGTGTTGATTGCAGAGTCTTCAAGATACTTAGCTTGTGTAGCATGTATCTTGTATGGCCTAATAAGAATACTTTTGTATATGTGTGTGTGAGTGTGTTTGCACATAGGTAAACATATGCTTATAGACTGAGCTCTTTGCTGCTAATGTCCCTGTTAGGTCAGTTGCTTACACAGCTGCAGACTTGAGTACACACACACACACACACACACACACACACACACACACACACACACACACACACACAGGTGGTGGATTTTAGTGCAGAATGCTTCAGACACACCCTGTGTTGAACAACTGGTGTGTGTGTGTGTGATATTTTTATATGTACATAACTTACTGTGTTTGATCTTAGTTTCTCTGTTTGTCTTCTTTGTCTAAAATAATGTGAAGCTCATATTACTTTACCACACTAGCTTGTGTATATCTCTTCCCTTCACAATAAGCCGATCTTCATACTACATTATCCTTCATTAGTGTTTCAGAGAACAGAGAGAGTGTTTTCTCTGGGTTTGACACTATTTGTTTATAGAGAAAATACATTCACCATCACATTATATTATGATCTCATGTTATCTAAAACAGGAGAATAAAACAGCCATAATTATTTATATTAATTTTATTGAAAGTAAAGAATGCAACGACATTTTTGAATGGTATGTTTCATTATAATCATCAATCAACCCTGCCTGCAAACCACATGCCCTACTTTTCTGTCAATCGAACACACTGAACTCTGCATTTAATGTATTAGTCATACAACAAAACAACAAACTGGTTTGCATATTTCAAACAAACAAAACTGCAAAAAACATGACTTTTACAATATTTTTTTGTTGTGCAGAAGTTGCATCTCCCTCTCTTTTGTTCCCTAGTGGCAGATTGATGTATAGTAACTGCACAAAAATAAATAATTTTGAAACATTTCCATTTTTTAATATTCTGGGCCACTTTAGTCGTAAAATTTCAGGCCTAAAGAATGTAATTTTCAAATTTTTGTAATTTGTTTTTTTTATTGCTTTCAAATGTAATTGTGGGTCAAATTTGACCTGAACAGTATGAAAGGGTTAACAGTATAACTCTTCACTTTTGTCCACCTACCATCAGAGATGTCAGAGTAAATTAAGATTTAAAGCCAGACACCATCTTATCTAACCAGAAAAATCTTTCCGTAAAGACAGATGTGATAAACTTTGAAGTGTGCTCATATATGTGAACCCTGCATCACACAGCTCTGCCAGCCAGATGTTTTCTGGTCTTGTGATAATAATACCCTACAAGGAGGCAGGTGAGGAGAGGGTCATAATGCTGTTAATGTTGAGTCCACATGCCATCTGGATCAATTTATCCTGCCAGTGGAAATGACTGCCTTCACCTGGCAGTGGGGAGGAAACACTTATCATTAGTGCTTGTTTGGTTCAGGCTTGTTTTAGTGGATCATCCTGCCCTTTTTAGGAGAGGCTGCTCTTGGACTTAAAGGATACATCTTGTTCATTTCAGATGCTTTGAAGTCAAGAGATGATATGTGGATGCAAAACAGAGTACTGTGAGCATTTAAGCCTCGTCTTTTTGTGGTCTTGTTCAGAGGCAGAGACTTTACATCTGTGCTTCTCAAATTACAGTCTGTGACTGTTGATAAAACATGATACCTAGTGGTGTAATATATATACTGCAAGTTAAAATAGTGAAGGAAACCCATATAAGACACAGAGTCACTGGTGTGTTTAATGTGGTTCAGTATGTACGTCTATATTCTATATTAAAAATATAGTTTTAATGTTGATCACAGTAAAATCACAGCATTTTTTCTGTCTCACTTTAGGGAATGTATGAAAATAATTAGGGAAGTGAGTGCAAATCTTGGTTCGCTTCAATTCACTCCCCACGATTAATGATTTCTTTGAACCCTCCTCTTGACTTTAACCTCCGTTCCACCCCTATTCCCTCCACACCCCCCCCCCCCCCTCCAAAAAAACACAACACCCTCCCCAAAAACATGTCGAAGCTCTGGCTGCTCTAGGTTCAACTTCTTTCATTCCCAATGAATAATATAAGCCTCCTACTCGACCTCTTCTGTCCCACTGCGCTCCTCAAATACATTTCAAAAATTCTGAGCTGAACGGGGGCTCAGCAGTCACATCCGTGAAAGGGATTGTCAGAAGCAGCAGAATGTTTGTGTACACCTCACTGACGGAAGAAGCTCCCATGTGATCATAGGAGTCACTGCTGGAGGATTCACTATGAGCATTTTTGCCAGACTCAGTGGCTTTTGTTCCCTGATTTCTATCACAGAAACAGCTGATCTTGCTCCTGTTGTGCTTTGGGTTGGTCCAGTGGAGTAAGGTAGTCATGATGGGCCAAGCCCAGTTTTTATGGGCCCTATTCACTGCAAAATGCACAAGCACTCATGCACACACACACACACACACACACACACACACACACACACACACACACACGCACACGATATTAGAGACAGCTCTTGGATTTTGTAATCAGGTCAGGCTTTTACACACAATGGACATGAACCATTATAAAAACTAAATACTGTGAATAAGGCTTAATGTTATGACTGCTGGCTCACAGTGACATAGTGATCAAAACTTTAAATTAATTTAATCCTCAAGTGGCTCATAGAGATTATGAGGCTATGTGGCTGGCACAGATAACAAAGTTTAAACTATAGGAATATTGTAAGAATATAATAGCTTTTTTTCAGAGGGGCTGGAGGACTAGAATAAATTCATTGCTAATACACACAGAAACACCATGAGTGTGTGATATTATTTCTACATAACTACAAAAAAAAAAAAAAATTGCGTACCACCTGTGTTTGAATGGTGCGGGGCTGGGCTCCATCAGGCCCCGGACCCCATTGCAGTTACACTGGCTGCACTGCCTGTATTTATACCATTGGGTTGGTCCTTTAGACTGTCAACCTAGTGCTGTGTGGTGTGGCTTTATGGTAAGCCAAAACATCTGCTGCACCCACAACAACCCAAAGAAAGCAAGGGAAACAGGCAACAGAAAAGACATTGAGAAACCGAACACAACTACTTTCAACACATTTTTACGTAAGCAGACACACCTCGACATAATTGGTATCAAAGGGCAAGAGGGAGGAAAAATTGAAAGAACGTGATTGTCTGACCACGAGAAATAAATGCTTTGGAACATGAAAGGGAGAAATAAGTAGTTTGGGAGCTCTCAACTGAAATGTTAAGAAAGAGAGGATGAGATACAGACAGAAAAACAGACACAAAAATAGACCGAAAGAGTCAGTGACATAAAGGAAAGATGCACATACTGTACTGTATAAGTGTTTTTCATGCTCAGTGTCTCATTAAAGGATTATCAACTTTGCCCATCTGAAGTTCCAGTTACTGAGTATTAAATCAGACAGATTAGCTCCACTTAGAGGCAGCCACCTCCCAACAGCTGCTTCTGGACTTCTTACTGTAAGAAAAAAAATGCAAGAGGAAGGACTGGAGGGTGAGAAGACCAGGTCCAAAAAAGCTAAAAAAAAACTGTGAGTTCAGCAGGAATAAGAAATAAGTAGAGGGTGAGAATAAAGAGAGGAATGAATGAAACTAGACTAGAGACTTTTAGGGAAACTTGGAGAAAATTGAGAAAAAAAAGGAAATAGCTGACACAGAGGAGTACTGAGAGATCAGAGAGGGTAAAGCAGTTAGAGGCGGTCAGGGAGAAATGATCCCAGGAGACACTGAGGAGACAGTTGATGAGACAGATACTGAGTTGAGGAGGAAAAAAAAGAAGGGCGGGCAAAGTCGACAGATTTACAGACTTGTTATGACTCACTGGTATTTTAATAAAGCTCATATTATTGCGTTATTGTCTCAGGCTTTCTCAACAAAATTATCACTCCTATTTACTCACATATCAACATCTGTGAATCATAAATCTGTTGTTGATATTGTGTGTTCTACTTTTCACACACAGCTTTTGGTTGTCTCCTACGAGCCAGTTTCCTGTTTATTAGTGGATCTAATGATGACCAAACATTAAACTCTCAGAATACTACTCTACTGTTTTCACTCTTGTTTAGTCATGTGTTAGGAAGTTGATAGAAGAAGCATAACATATCTTCTCTATGCTGCTCTTTTCTCACACACACACCTGTTGTCCTCTGCTTCACCTGAAACAACATTGTCTATGTGTCAGTCTATCTCTGACTCAGCTGCATGTTTGGGTCTCCCTGTTTCCCATGGCCTGGCAGCAGGCGTTGTTTTCATATACCACTCTCCCAAAACACCATTGTGTCAACAGCTTTGCTTACACAAGCGAATAGAGTTTAGAGTGAACCATTAAATACTGTCTTGGTGTAGTCTTCATGGGTGTCCTAATGACTACTTCAGTCCAATGTCTCAAAAAGCCTGAAAGCTTATGGGATTATTACAAAAGAATGAGTAATGTCCTAGCATGTGATAAAACAGTGTGTGTTGTGTGTTCCTGGTTACTTGAGATGAAATCTCAATCTTGATCTTGACCTCTATGGTACCCAGTATGTTCATGTTTCTGAATCATTTTTAGCTATACCAGCACAGTTATAAAGATGTTGGTCTGTTAGTCCAACACCTTGGTCCAGCATAGAATAGTATTATTTGGTACAGAAATTCTGGTCCCTAGACGATAAATCCCAATTACTTTACCCTGATTTCATCTAGTGCTACCACAAGCCTCAGTTGTAATTTCACTGTAGTCTCTACTAATGTTAACATAGTAATAACATATTAATAATATTAATAATATTAATAATTTTAACATGTAACACAACAAGTAACAGTAAGTATATTACCATGCTAACTGTATGCATAAACATTATATGCTAACTTTAGCATGTTAACATGCTATTTGTATGCATTTGCTATGCTAACTGTGGTTATTTGTACATGCTAATAGCATTATGATATTCAATAGATAACATGTACAGATGGTAACTAAAGGCATGTTAGCATGTTAATGTACATTAAACTCAAAGAATAGCTAAATATAGCCGAGGCTGACATACAGCTATACAGAGTTCACCACATATTGTTCAGAATGTAATTTTGAGCAGCCAAGTTTGGAAAAAATGTTCACATCAGCCAGCTAGGTGTAATTCCAAGATGGAGATGTCAGGAATTTTGTATCAGGTTTAACCACGAACCACTCCAAATATGTAACACAGCAAAATTAGCCACTGGAGGTAACCATCTTGTGAACAGGGTGAGATTGCTTTAATGCAGCAATAGATTGATGATTTGGAGTAAAGTATGATAATATAGAGCTGGGCCTGACAAAGAGGATAATCCTTCAAGTTAAGGTAACAACATAGTTTTCATTTTGGGGCTACTCTTTCACTCCCACTAGTGGTAAGAATCTAAGAAAAATTGAGTTGTCTCTCCATTTTTCATCCATCTACCAATTATTTTCTTTATTACATCCTCCTGGGAAAGCTAGGGAGGAACTAGACTTTCAGTCTTGTCTCATTTCCGAATAATTTCTTAGGAAAGTGAGAAAAAAAAAGCTTTTTGAGCCAAAGTCTCAAGCTTCTCACATTTTTGTGCCTCAGCTTGCAGCCGTCGTTTCTATGGCTTGTCTGCTGTTGTGAATTTAACACCTGCTTCCTACACTGGACCAGCACCCAGCAGTGGCCAGCTGAGGTTAAAGCCTCTCAGCACTGTGGTTCTCAGGAAAACACATCAGGACAGAAAGAAAGGGACCAACCAAAACATGTGGAACTGCTCAGTGGGCTTACCATGCGGCATTAGAGTTTCACATATGATACTAATCAATATTGTATTTAAATCCTTTTAAAAAAATCTGTTAAACAAAAGCTTGCCAGTATTCCACAGAGATGGAAATGCCTTTGATTTAATTTTTCAAAACTGTCTCTGCAGAAACCATTACTCTCTATAAATTTATTGTATAGTCCTCGATTACTATGTTGTAAACTGATGTGATATCACTAAACCACAAACACTTCACATACAATTACCCACTCGAATGTCCAGTCAAAGCCTAGAGACAGAATATGGAACAAATGTACTTTGTTATCTCTGGCAAGGATGTTTCCATTTTGGGAAGTCTTTAATGTATCATTCCTCTCCTGCTGAGTACACACAGTCCATTACTCTCAGCATCCAATCTACTAAGCCCTCACACAGATAGATTCAGGCTATATCCTAGATTGCAGCTGAGTGGGATTCATTGGCAACGCACATTGTTTTCCAAAAGGGATTGAAGTTCATATTGTGGATTTGCTATAAACAGGATTTTTTGATATAATAACATGAGGACAGTATTATCTGGGATGTGGAGAGCATGACCAAGAGGATATCTGAGCCGCTGCTGCTGAGGATTATAATGAAACTTACTATACTGTACATACAAATTACTGCCCGTAGGCAAGATGGTTTGCACATTTTTAACATAATTTTGTAAATTTTAAAGATGAAATAAACACTGCATGGCCATTACTTTTTGTGCAATGAATGAGTATGAGCTATTTTTAAAACATGTAGTTTAAACGTCATTACACATTAGTTTATTATATTTTTTTGTAAGGAGCAAAACATCTTTAAAAACTACACTACAACTACAACTAGCTACAGTGACAAAAGGATGTATTTGTATCCCAGTGAGACCTTCTCGCAGTATTAAAATGTGATGTCTCATTACAAAATCTCAGTGGGAAAAAAGCTCTTAAAGTGGGACAGATGGAAAGCAATTTAAAGTGTTGGCGGCGTCTCTGTCCTGTCTTTTATTATTAGCCATAAAAATGGAGCGTGATTTGTAGAACTTGATAGACTGATGGATTTACATTTACAAGGGAAAGGAACATTTGGGAACATTTAATGTTACGGTGCATCCCCGAAGCGTGGCACCTCGATGAAATTCTGCGGCACCTGAATGAACAATGAAAGACAAGCACACACACACGCACACACACACACACATGCACATAGTCTCACTGCTGGAATGTCCTTGAATGTACAGCTTTTCTTCAGCAGACCCTCATTTTCTCTTTAGCACCACACAGAGTGACATGCAACTCAAAACATACCTTAAATCCTCTCTTAAAAGACGCAGGAGTACCTCACACAAAAAACACATCTGTGGTGTAGACAGGTATCGACTTCTCTGTTTGTTGAAAGAACGTTTATACAACCAAATATCTACACCGCAAGTCGGGGGCCTCTTATCTTGACAGGCCCGGGTCAGGCAGGAAATGATGTCACACTCACAGCAGCAGATCTCCAGACGGTGATAAGGTTGCTCTCCCTGGGAAAGTGAAACAAGCAAGAGACAGATAACCCCTTTGTCTTTGTGTTCCCCCTTTTCATCTTGTCCCATCAAGACAGGAGTGATTACAGCCAAAAGCTATTCAGACATTCGTCACTGAGACAGTGCACTTCATAATAATGACACTGAGACGTGCTCAAAGTGTTTGGATCTGTTCCAAGAGCAGGATACACTTTATCAATGCTGGGATAACTGTTCTCCCCTGGCATTAAATGAAAACAACCCGCGACACATAAAAGTTAATGAATATCGGCTTGGAGAGCAAGTGGAGCCAGGTAATTGATCCAAGAACTGATGCGGGAGGTAGAGTGCCAAGAGGAGAGTTGGTGTTTTCCCGCACTTTAATGATGATATTAGTGTGTACACTCACTGTGAGTCATGCTTTATAGACTCCTAACAGACACAGAAAAGTGGAGGCTGCTGCGTCTAAGTGTACATGGGAGGTTATGTGGGTGAGTCTTGGTTTGAAGTTAATCACTGAAGGGGTCCTGTTCACTTGCCGTAGGGGTCTCCCACTCACTAGGAAGGAATTAGACACGGAGGGAGGGAAAATGGAGTGCAGAGGGTCTCATCCTGCTGTGTTTACGTGTGTGTGTGTGTGTGTGTGTGTGTGTGTATTTATGTGTTTATGTCTACAGTATATTTAAGAAGCTACAGTACATGTGCATGTTTACACGGCTGCTTAATGAACCCGCGTGGGCGTGTGCCTCAAACTTCCTGGCTTTGGCAGTATCTCCGGAACTCTCGCTCTCTATCTTTGTGTACATTTCCCTGTCTAGTTTTGTCTAGTTCTCTGAGTGTGTGTACCTATGCGTGTTTATGTCTGCATTTTTAAGAGCACCCTATCAAATCTCCACACTCACTGACTCACAGTGCATGAAGAAACCCCCTCCACCCCCTCCACCGTCTCTCTGTTGGTTTAGATGGACAGCCCATCTGGTTTTCATGAACGAGGGATCAGAACTGAGTGTCAGCCCGCTGTGGCCCGCTTTCATCCTGCCCGCCCTCAGCTTCACAATCACGTTTCTGGAGGGGAGCCAACCTGGACTGGTCTGGACTTCAATGATGAGTGAAACAAAAACAAAAGTAGATTACCTTTTTTTCCTCATAAATCAGATGACACATCAGCAAAGTGATATTATTGGCTAGTTTTAGCTTACTGCAGATATATTGTATGGCCAAAGTCCCGCTCAGTACATATCTGAGCGGGTCAAAGAGCCATATATTTCTCCTAAGGACTTGGTAGAGACCAGATCAGACTTAAATGCAGGGTGAATATTGAGGAGGTCAGAAACACAAATTTTCCAAATGAATGCCTAAAAATCTGCTGGATGTGTGAATAAGCAAATGTTATTACTAACAAGTTCATCATATAAACTTAAAAGGTGATAATATGTCACTGTTGTGTTGAAGCCAGGATCTTCCAGAGAAGGAGTGCTGGGTGTTGCCTTTCACAATCTGGAAACACGTTCCACTACCTCAGACTGAAGTGAACGCAAGTTTTCTGGGAACACTGCAGCATGCACTTTGGCTAACGTTAGCTACTTTAGCTAAATTGTATTAAAGGGGCAGGTATCCTAATCAAGTAACATTAAACCTACTGAAATATTGTGAGAATAGTATATACTATACTAATACTCAGAGTCCCGGAGTCAGGGAGAGCAGCAGGTGAGCAAACTGTCAATCACAGCTGACAATCAATGCCCACATGGCAGACATCAAAGCTACTGTAAATCTTCAAATCTTAATGTTTGCTGTTTCTCTAACCATTTGCTTAACTCCTGCTTAAAACAACCATCCACTTTGAAGACATGAGCTGCCTTTGTACGAGGGAGTGGAACACAAGAAATGATTGAGAATGAAAGAGAGAGGAGAGACAGGGAATGGATGAATATACCACATCTCAAGAACGTCACCTAAGCCTACATATTTTTGTGGTTTAGGGTGAAAGACAAATTAGCATGGCTTTCCTTCTGTGAAAGAAAAACATGCGAGGAATGTTCAAGAGACTGCAGTGTCTGCAGAGTGGGAAACCACAGATACTGTGAGAGTTCTCAAGAGAGGCTTACATTTCATATTTCCAGCTGGAACTTCACCTGCTGAACAGAGAGAAACTTTTGATTAAAAGAAATATATATTCTAGCCTTTCTCCTCACGATGAAAATATCCACGCACTCATGTAATTTCTGGAATTTGAATGAACAAACAGACAGAGTTTGAGGCCAACTGTGAGCCGCTTGTCTAAACCACCTCACTCGCACTCAATCTCTGGCCTTTAGCCGACAGAAATAAACGATGGCCTGTCAATCTCTTCCTTCAAGGAATGTCTCGGTGATGCAGCAGGACTTGGGTTTCAAACTATACATCTTACAACTCCAGATGTAAACTGTAGTCCAGAGGGTGTAACACGACATTCCTCAGGCCTAATGTGGAGGTATAGCAGCTCTCTCTACATGCCTGCTGCTTGGCTCGGACTTCAGCAGGGAAGCCCCTCTGCTGTCTCTCCCTTTGATACGAGTCAAAGACTGGGCAGTCTGCCGGAAGACAATTGCCAAAGAAAGGAAATGAGAAAGCCTGGAGCAGACAGTGGAAGTCTACCAGGGATAGGAGAGAGGAGAAAGACTGACTTAGTCCTCTAAAAGCTCCCAGTGATTAAAATAGAAAGAAAGGGGCCACAAACGAGGGGCTGAAATTCTGCAGCTCTCTGATGTTGGGCCAAAGGAGTGTGCATACATGCATGTGTTTACATGCAAGACAAAGTAGGTGGGATGTTTAAATCCATACTTCACATAAAGTAACACATACTGTACATGTAGTGAGTGCCTCTGTGCAGAATTTTTTTTACATTTGTGTATCCATTTGTGCCATATTGTGCCTGTGGGTGTGCTTGGGTGTGTGATAAAGCCTGCTTGAAGGGTGTGTGTGTGTGTGTGTGTGTGTGTGTGTGTGTGTGTGTGTGTGTGTGTGTGAGAGGGAGAGAAGAAACTCTGAAAAGCCTCGAGGGGGATTTCCTCTGAAAGGGAAAGCTTTTCTCCTCCCCCTCTCAAACAATCTCTTCTTCCCTCCCTACCTCCTTCTCTCTCTCTCTCTCACTCTCTCTCTCTATCTCTCTCACCCCCAACTTGCTCTAAACACTCGGAGTAGCCAGAGAAGCGAAAGAGAAGTGAAAGAGGAGTTAGAGGATCAACAGGCAGCTGGACAATTTGCTGTTTTCTGTTCCACACACACTCAGACTTGGGGAAAGTCTGTGAAGAATGGACATGACTTTGGTCGGTTTTCCATCAAGACCACTCACTGTCATGTGGATGTACTTCAACCGATGGCAGATCCTCTGTTGTTGATGCACTAAACATGGCAAGTCCGTCAGCCCAGAGCCCAGGGAGGCTGTCTGGAGAGAATAATCAGGACCAAAAATGAAAAAACTTTCAACCTGATAGAGGAAAAATTTTTTTGCAAAGATGGTAATGTAACATCTACTGTAACTTTTTTCCTGTGTGTCATTCTTGTCTGTTGTTATTCTCTGGTTTAAGAGTTAAAGTGCTCCACTGACCCAGTAAGTGAAAGCGTGAGCCTCTGGTTTGGATAAGTGACTTTGTTTCTCTCTGTGGCTTTGTCAGTTATGTGTCTGAAATGTTTTATTGCTGCCTAGTTTACACACTCAGAAAAACAAAAGGCTAATGTATTTCATATGTAGCATTTTTCAGTTGCGTGATACTGTGCACAGTAATGACACACATTCTTTTGTTCTCTTTTTATGAGACCTTATCTTTACGACATACAAAGAGAACACAAAGCTAATGTTACTGCAGACTACAAACCTTTTTGTCATCCTGAGCACGGTTGGTGGGACTGTTTCACATCAGCAGTTCACAGCATCTCAAGCTCTTTAAGTGTGTGCACACTGACAAAGAGAGAGTGACAGAGAGAGGCACATTGTCTTTTGTTTAGCTTCTTTAAGTCCTTTGATTAAGGATTTAATTGATGCGGATGGCACACATACTTGAGTGAGTGGAGAGTGTTTTTTGGTGTATAAATTATTTGACTATTTTGCATGAACACATAATGGAATTCTCCAGTTCTGCTTTTTTTTACAACTAGGGAGGACTTATCTAATCCTAGTCACAACAGAAACTAATTAATGACAACATGGGAACATTTTAGACTTAGACGACGGGTTTCTGAGTGGATGAGGCTTCTTTGAACTTGTACTTAGAGGATTTGCTGTTGTGATAATGGTTAAATAAATGCAGATAAAGGTGAAAATGATGAAGGTTTTGCACTCCCAAAGACTGTCTAGAAGCTAGACTGTCTTAAAGCTATAAACTGTATTAATTATATGTCCACAACATTCAGTTTTACCTTTCTTCTTTATATGGGTAGCCATAACATCTGTCCAAGCACGCCAGATAAATTATAGCTTTACAGGGAGCAGGAAGGAAGGATGTTTAAAGAAGTCCCGATTTGGCGGCTCATCATGGCCACCACTGTACTTTGTCCTTCTTTCACATGTACCACGGCACTTATTTGACCAAGTTTTACAGCACCAACTGTTTGTTTTAGTTATTGCATGACTGATGTTGTCCTCCATGATCACCCTCCCACTAACAGTCATGAGCCTGCAGAGTCTAAATCATTAGATTACTGTACCTTGCGTAACCAGGAGTTTCTATCTTGGGTAAACACTCAACAATTAAACAAAATCCAGAGCTGTGGCTCTGCAAATTTGCATGTGGTTACTGTGTGACAATGGCAACCAAGAGTCACTCATTTACCAGCAAGGTCAAGCATGTTCTTCTTAAGGCCTAACAACAGTATGTTTTTCATGCAGTGCACAGTAAACATGGCATTCTGGTGCTGCACTGATAGTATTTGCAGTGTTGGTGTCTGTTGAAGTATTCAAAGTTTATTCAAAGTTAATGCAAATCATTAAAACATGTGTGAGAGCTACTCTTGTGTTTTGGATTTGCTGTATTGTTCAGAGTTGGCTTAGAAAGTTTTTTCTGTGATTGATCCGAAACTGAATGATGATAGATTTAGCTTTTACGAGGCAAAACATGTATTTTAGATGATACTTTTCTTAATTCATAAAAAGGAGGAGACAGAAGTTTTAAAACCTGCATTCATTGATTTTAGGCCACTTGGGGGAAGCAAACAGTAAACAAAACATTGACATATGACCTTGTAAAGTATATGTGGCTTTTCCAACAGACACAGATCAAAATATTAGCATTCATTTGAAGTCCTGTTTCTATCCACCTGACAAATGTAAGTCCAGCAGTCTCTCTTCTTTAAGTTTTATTTTGGATTCACCAAATCCTGACAATTTTTTTTTTTTTCTAGCAGTTAAATGCTCCACTATGTTCACTAGCCAGCTGCTGTCTTTGTCTGTCAGCTGTTTGTGCTGCAGGGAGAGGTAGCTTTCACAGAGCTTTTTCCCTTAAATCATTTGCCTGCTGCTGCTGCTGCTGGAAACGACACTGATGAGAGCGGTGAGAGTGAACCAAAACAGTAAAGTTGCTGGCAGAAAAACCAAAACATGAGCTGGAGGACACTAAAACATTCCATAGAGCTGAGGAGAACTGCAGCATTGGGCGATAATGTTCAGTAGGTTCATCACAACAAGCGATGCCTTTGACATACGGTACATGTTGCCATTTGATCCATCATTAATATGAAAATATTGATTATAGCAGCTTTCGTCTGGAGATAACTGACATAGACTTCCTCAGAATATTACTGTAGATACCTACTCCGTTTCAGGTCATTCAGATATCAGTCACAGTTTGTTGAGTATGCACAGCTAAAGTATGAAGGCATATACTATACCTTAATCGATTAACAACCCGAAACACTATGGACACGCTGAGTGAATGTATCCAGATTTTGATTGGCTGACCTGGCTTCACCAGGGTCACAGCTGTGTCTCGCTCTCTCTCTCTCAACAGCCATGAGACAGTCATCAGTAGCTCCCTCCCCTGCCAGTAACAAGTCATCACATCTTTACAATACTATCATCTGTGCTCCCTTTGGCAGACAAATAATACTTCCTGCCCACTGCTGCACTTGACTTCGCCAAATTCCTACCGAGGCAGAGACAGAGAAAATCTATACAGTACTATAGGTATGATTCATAGCGAAAATATGCATAATTGCAGACAACTGCCTTGTGCAACTGCATGATTTATTTCTATTTTGCTTCAATCAGCAAGAGTCTGAGAGTTGTCATGGAGCTGTGAATGATATTTTCAGTGTGTTTATTATCTCTGTATCACAAAAGTGGGTCAAACTCAAGGGAGGCTCGGCAGTGTATGTTCAAAGCAGAGTCATTGCCAAGTGCTTGGGGGAAATGTGCAGCTATAGGTTCTGTGTGAGTCAGTTTTCAGCGTGCATTGTCTCTAGAAAAACAGTTACTGCAACATTGTCATTTTCTCCCCAGACTGTGAAAGTTTCTGCTGTAGTGGCATCCTCTGGTAAGGTGACAGTTGTATTATAGCTAGCTCTGTGGTCATGACACAGCCATAAGAATATGTTGCTGCTTGCTTAAATTTGAAACCAGCTGAACAACTTCAATTAAATCTGTGGAGCAGAGTGTGAGGTGGCATCCTGTTTGACAGAAATACATTTGCTGAAGGATTAAACCTCCCAGTTTGATAGTAGGGTTTAGTTATGGGTTAAAAGACTCCCCAGTAGAAATTTCCAGTATTATTCAGCAGACTGCCTAACCATGTTTGGCATTGTGCACTTGTTTGGACTTCCATAAAACTTTGCACAGCTCAAGAACGAAGAGCAGGAGATGTCAGTACACTCCTTATAAACACACTCACATGCTGACAAATAAACACATTCCTTGTATCAGGGCTTAATGGATTTCATAAGCTCCCCCTTTACTCATATTATTAATCTTTTTCAATTTCTTGGCCATTTTGAAATTGTGGGTTGAACTATGGAAACTATTAAGGTGTGTTTGCAGATTCCACTAACAAAACATTTAGAGTTTTGTCCCTGATAATTTGCCAGAATGAAAGCTTTGGGAAAAAAACTGAGATCCAGAAGACTGTTTTTTCAGGTTACATGGGAGTGGTTCAATAAGAAATCAGCTCTAATACACTTCTCATCTTTTGGGATAGTCTCCCTTGATATTTAGTCTTTTTGCCTGAGCCCATTACAAACTCTATGTTATAGCAGCTCATCGGGAACCTGTCTGATTCTGTGGTACCATTAAAAAATATACGCTGAGCTGGCATGAGAGGAAAGGAGAAAACCAACCCTCTCATTCCATGTTTCACAGCATCCACACGGTGGTATCCTTAGATCAGAGAAGGATGCAAGCATAGTTTCAGAGCTCTGTTTTGTTATATTTCATAACATGTGGTTACCAAGAAGACTATCTGACTCAGTGTTTTCGATTTCAAAAGAGATGACAGCTGTGACTAGTTCATTGTCCTAGAGAATAGTAAGAGACAGATATTTTCAGCATGCCTGTCAACAGTGGTGTTGTTCTTACTTCCAAGCTTAAGTTATATGGTCACTGTTCATTATTCAGGATTCAGGGTCAATTAATGAGTAACTTGTGAAATCCAGTCTCAGCTCACCCACATATAAACTGTTTTTAATTCTTGGACTTTGAGAGATATGAGGAAAAAGGCCAAGCCAGAAATCTGACACACTATTTATGTGGCCTCCTCACTTTACAAACATACTTTCAGTTCTTCAGGACTACAAAACGAATGAATGAATGAATAAAAGGAACCCTGCCAGATTAAAGGGCTGTTAGCAAACTCACACTCTGTTTACTTCTGGCAGGAGTGACTTTAGAGAAATGATGTGGGAGTTTTGTCTTATAGGGCCCTTTTTACTGGTTGAAAAGGTTTTAAGATGGCTTAGCTGAATGAAGTGCCCCTCTGCTGAGTTTAACAAGAGTGGATCGCACACAAAGACAACACTGTCTCATCGCCAAACAGAAGATACCGACTCTGTAAGGAGGAAAGAGTAGGGGAGGAGGGGGAGTTTCTGAGAAGTTATATGTTTATATGATTATGACTAGAACTATAACTAAGACTATGACTGTTATCATGATTATGATTATGATTGCTCCAAGTCTCAACATCTTGCCAATTCTTGGATTATGTGTGAGTTCAGTGATAGTTTTGTATAATCTTCAAACACATTTATTGTGCCTTTTTTTAAACCTCAAAAGAAGAGAAACATAAGATTTGCATATAGATGTGATTTTCTTGACAGTTGGTATACCTTTGATCTTATTTTTCAAAGTTGTTTTATTTACTGTCTGTTTAGGAAAGAAAACATGATTAGGTGTCATATCCCATCAGCACTCTGTGTCCACACTGTGATTAGCTGTTGGTATGACTGAGTTGCTGGTGTGTGATACGCAGCTCTTGGACATATCTGCATGTCCAAACATGCAGAATTCAAGGACTATTCAGCATTTACTGGCAGGTCTTACCTAAACTGTCACTTCTGGTTATGGTTTGTTTGTAGCCCGGAGGTGGGAGTGACAGTCCATTTCTTAACAGGATTTCAGAAAAATGTGATGACCAGTCAAGAAAGAGACATCAACACATCCTTTCAGCATGTCACATTACGAGCTGTGTCCATTTATGTTGAAGTTAATCTTCTTTACAATCACACTGTGGTCAGCTTACCTTCCTTAATCTTTTGACCCTTTGTGGCTGATGGAAGATACACACTGTGCATTACACACCTTGACAGCTTGTTTATACTGGCTATCTGGGTTCTGACTTTCTTGGACCAAAGCCTGAGGCAGTGTAGAGAAACATGCAATTACCTGCTTAATACTCAACACTGCAAAAACTCCCAGGGGGCCTAAAGGGTAGACAAGACAAAGAGAGAGTGAACTATTACAACAAATGCCTGTTGTTCACACCAGCATGTCAATTCGGGATAAACAATGATCTTTGTTGGAGACTGAAGCTCTTTTGGAGATAAATCACAGGCTACACTGGACAATAGTGGGCAGAGAGGGAATCCCCCCTCTGGTCTTGAATGTGTACAGGCGGCTGTGGAATGTGGTCATCAGCTGGACGTTGATCAAACCCCTCCATCTTTGCAGGCCAAGATAAAGGTTCAAGATTTAAGTTCGATTGAATGCGCCTCACTGGCCGTTTGCAGGGGGTAAACACTGTGGAAAGAGAAGTAGCAAGTTTGCTTCTGTCAACAAAAGGAAACTAGATACTGCACAGTGATATACTGCACTGTAAAAAATTGTGTTATCAATAGATGTAGGGAACTGATTGTGTCTGGTTGCTCACTTGAGACTGAAAAAAAATGCTGTTAGCTGTAAGTTTTTGTAGTGGGAGGAACTGTTAAAAATACAAAAGAGCCAGACAAAACAGCAGAGAAACTTAAGAACAGCACTGGAGTTTAATGGGACACAGCAGACTTACTTCCAAGCAGACTTTGAATGAGGGTCACAGCTGACTGGCCAACAGTGTAGAGGACTCATTTGACTGTGGGCATGTGGATAAAAAAGAGTAGAAGTAGACTATTTTCTTACAACCTTTAGCAACACAGTCACTAGAAATATATGAAATCCAGAAACATTAATGTGTTTAGATGGTACAGTATAGGACTTTAATGGTGTTGCTCTAAAACAGCTGCATTAATTTGTAAATGCAGGTGAATAAACTCACCCATTTCAACTGTAATGGTGCTCCTTTGATAGGCTGCTTTTAAAGGTGCAGTGTTTAGAATTTAGTTGGATCTAGTGGAACTGGAATTAAATATAATATTCATAAGTATTTTTTCATTAATGTATAATCACCTGAAAATAAGTATTGTTGTGTTTTTGTTACCTTGGAATGAGCCCATATATCTACATACGGTGTGAGCCCGCCATGCTGCACCACCAGGTTTCTACAGCAGCCCAGAACAGACAAACCAAAGACTGGCTCTAGAGAGGGCCTTTCGGATTTTTTACAAGTTTTGTGGCCACTGTAGGTTCTCCTACATGCTTGGAGGAGTATTCAATTTATTGCAATCTGCAATGTCACCATTAGATGCAACTAAATCTTACACACTGGCCCTTTAATTAGTGTTGCACTTTCTGTAGCTTAATAGCTACATAGATGATTAATATTTAAGGCCTTTACAATAGTTTTTTAAAAATTTCAGCTATATCTTGCACTGATACTCATTAAATGGGTTCTCCATCCTTGATTTCGATCAAAGGGAGACTGCATGAAAAGACCAGGAAACTCCAGCATACATCTGAGAATGTCAGGCATATTCATGACATTTATAGAATATGCATTGCACTTTTTCACTTGGTGTACAACCTTTCACCCCCACTGAGTGCCCAGACAGACACATTATTGCTGCTATGAACTGGGAGAGCTGTGGTATCAGGAGGGAAACCAAAAGATATTTTGAAAAAAGTTAAGGCCGTGGGAATCAATAATGATCTGTAAAAGATGCAAGATAGTCAGAGAAATCATATTGACATATTGACAAGAGAAGCTGGAGTAACTGAGTAGTACATAAAGGGTCTAGGATTCAGCCCTGTTTCCTACACATAATTTCTAGGAGACAGGGTCACACGATTGCACAAGATTTCTTTACTATTTTAGCAGTGTTTTCCATGTTTTTTTTTAATGTACCAGTGGCAGATGTTGAATGCTTGCATGCTCTCCACTCAGTGCATCACATGCATACTCTCTATTGTCCAGAAAGGTTGTGTTCCATGGTCCATATACTTCTGGATATGTACTTTTTCAGATCCAAAATTGCTTTCTTACTGAATCGTGCAAGCACTCATCTAGCACATCTTTAAACCAGTTTGCTTATGGGCATAGTATCAGTTTCCTTTGATTATGATGAATATGATGTTATCATGATTTTTAACATGTTTATGATTTAACTGAATAATTTCAGATACAAAATCATTCTACCTTTCAGGACAACATTTTTGCTTTGTCTCAGAGGAAGCCATGCCGAACCTTTCATAGTTCAGGCCTGTTTGGCATGTTGTCTGGCAGTTTGTCAGATGTAATGAGATACAGAAGAACTCACAACATTGGCAGCCACCCTCCCTACCCTCAGTACACTTGGCTGGCCAGCCAGTCTGAACTGAATCCAGCTGAACTATGCTTAGTAAATCTCAAGAGGGTCTCACTTATATGAATATCACTAGCCAAACCACCCACAGAGAGGAGTTTCAGTCAGGGGGGAAAGTCTCATGCTTTCAACTTCCTTTGTTTTTAGAAGAATTTTACTCAAGCATAAACTTTTGTCATTTCAGCCAAAAAGAGGTTTTAACCTCAACTCAACAGAGATGCAAATGAGTTTTGGGGTAATGGTATGGCAACAATTAATGAAGATTTCAGTTTAACCTAGTATTAAATGTTTGATTTTAAGTTAGGCTGCATAAGTGTGGACACTCTTTAATAAATCTTTGGAATCAATGAAATCTGTACATCTACATGAGTAACCGAGCACATGCCAAACTGTACTTTCATTGTACTAAAAGTTACAAGCTGGGAAACTGAATTTCTCCGCCCACTACAGTAACTTCACAGAACTGTGTTTTATTAGATATGACCTCAGGTTTACCGTAAGTTTTGAGAAATACAGTAGAACTCAAAGTTGAATGTCTGTAGTCAGCCTAAAACAGCTGTGATCCATTACCATTCAAGAGCCAGCCTCGAAGGTATTTTGTTCCCCATTTCCTAATCTATTGTGACAGATGTGCACAATCAGAAAAAGGAAGCATTCTTTTCTACTGAGGACATTCAATGTCTACAAGAGATACAAAGACTCAGTGTAAGTGGTCAAATATTGATCTTGATTTACATCCAGCATCCCATATCAATCACTGCTGATTAAAGTTTATTAATAAAGCTTATTTAACACACACGCACATACAGATACTTTTAAAACTCAGCTAACTTTAAATTCAAAAGCTAAACTGAATAATTTAATGCTTTAATGAATAATCCAGTGAATCATGAACTACAATTGAAACTTTATGACCTTTGCCATAAAGTTTGGGACCTTTGTTACCAGTGTTTCATGGCTGTCCAAGGTCCTCACACAAGCATCAGTCTCCCACAGTAATAGTCCCAGTGCTAACCAGTGTGAGGTCTTTGAAGCTGCTGCACTTGTGTTTACCCTGGGCCAGTCTCTGGTCTTGGTTAGGCCATCAAGCTAAATGAGGAAGGGGCTAAAAACAGATTCCTTTGTGGGGCTGGGAGATTAACACAGCAGGGTACTGTGAACTGATTGTATGAATAGCATGCCTGCTGCGGCAAGCAGCTAAGACCTGCCCAGATCCAAAATAAGTGTCAAGTCCTGAATTTCAACTGCCAGTATGTTATGCCTTTTCTTTTCTTTACAAAGAAACATTTATTTGACAATGCTGTCTGTGAATAAATAATTGTACACTTCAAATATGTCATACAGGTGATAAGTATGTGAATAAATAATTGTACTTATCAAATGTGTCATACAGGTGATAAATGGGGAAACAAATCATAATAAGAAGGACTGTGCACCTCTATCCATCACCAGTCAAGATGGAGATATTAAATACCTTTGCATAGAGGTTTCAGAGAGAGATAAACCAATGACTGCATCTGAATTATGGTAACTTTGGTGATTCCTTAAATGGCAAAATTTTCATTTGTCCAATACTTTCGTTTATGAAATTGTACTTTGTGGTAAACATGGTAAACATTATTCATCCTAAGAGTCAGCATGTTGTCATTGTGAGTATGTTAGCATGCAGACGTTAGCATTTAGCTCAAAACACATCTATGTCTAAGTACAGCCTCACAGAGACGCTAGCATGGCTGTAGACTCTCATTTTTGTTCTTCATTACTTTAACAAAGGTACAAACTTTGCCATTATTTTTTATACTTCCATAGATTATATGGGACATATAGCACAATCAAATCAGTGTTCTACATGTCATTAAAATGCTTGGCTGTTTTACTAATCTTTATTGACAATCCTCACTAGCTTGCAAGTGCTATTTCACTAGAAATTCTTTAAAGATGGCCCCTTTTCATCTGAATGGCTTCCGTGTGTTTTCTTGGACTTCACTCATGGCACAGCTGGTGCTAGGAGCTTATCCAAGGACTCTGAGCACTCAAATGGTTTCCAAAAGCAGATTTTTTTTACATTCAGTAAACAGCAGCACCAAGTGTGCCTCATGACAGAAAATTGTGTCATTTTCTTTATGGGACCATACGTAGCTTTGTCTGTTCTCTTTTTCATGTCAGTTCAAATAAGATCAGACACTGACCCTGGTCTGTTACAAATATACTAGCTTAAATGAAGTGTATCCTGGCCATATATGAAACAAGTTGTGCATTCTTAGGCAGGACATACTTAATCATCTCCAGATACAGTTCAAAAATGCTTTTGATTAGTCTCACTCAAACATACCTCTCTTGATCCTCTACAGTTTTCAGTTTACCTCAAAGTCCTATGTTGAGTCGATAGATTTTGGTAAATATGATCTTTTGCGGCAGCATTTAGTTGTTGGAGGTAATAGTATCCGTAATGATGGTGTACCATAAGAATTCACTGATCCAAAAGTGCACTCATGCAGAAATGTATATCATTTTTTCCTTTTGTTCCTGACTCTGAAAACAGAAGATGCTTTGAAGGATTCCAAACCAGGACAGCCAGGGATAAAACAGGCCAAGACAAATACCTGTCCCGTCATTTTGCATTTGCAGAGCATTTATTCTCAACATGTCGTGGGCCTTCTTTAAATAAATCAGTGTTATAACAAGTCAAGCCCAAACAGACATTTACCTCTAAAATTTATGGGCCACATTATATACACACAGTAGATACAGGGTGCTAATTTTCACACACATATGTGAAAACCATGGTTGATCATCGATGAAACACCAAGACCAAAATTAATAAGGGTAGAATAGGTAAACATAAACATAAAAAGCAGGGCATGATGGACCCTTTGGGGGGTATGTGGTATGATTCCATAGCCACTAAAAATAGTAATTTTTATTTTGCCTAAATTAAATATTTTATTGTTGATTAACCTGGGTTGAAAGATCAACACAATTCTGATTTGAAAATAATGTGCAGCTCACACATGTCCTTCTCTATTTAGGCACTGATACAGATACAGAAGCCTTCATTGAAGTCACAGCAGCTATATTTTGTAATAATTTGTAATTCTAGTTTTAGGATGATTTTTTACAGAAGTCACAAAACTAATTCTACAAAAAAAAAAAGATTTCTTTCTCAGTTTGTAATTAAGTAAACCTGAATCATATACGTGTAGTTTCCATTGATTTATTGTCTTGGTGCTGGTATTCTTGAGATGGCTCCTGAACAAAAGTTAAACCAGAGTCTGACAGTGAGTGTAATATCCACCAAGACTGCACAAACCTCATCTCACCGACCTCTGTTTCTTTATGTCCTCAAGAACCCAGAATCTCTGGACTCATCCATCCAGAGTGCCCTCTCGGCTCTCTTCCCACCTTTTGAGGCCACGGCACCTGTCGTCCTCAGCCAGCTGTTTCGCACCATTGAGGAACGTTACCACGGTGATGCATTGCAGTGTCTCCTGGACTTCCTCATCCCCTCCAAACACCTGCTGGAGAGTGTCCAACAGGCTGCTTGTGTGAGTATCAATACTCACACACTTGGTCCTTCTCACTCTTGAGGATTATTGCATCTACACACATCTTTTAAAATTCTATAAGATGTACCATTACAAACAGCAAATCACTCTGACTTTTACTGTATTTCAGAAATGTATTGCAATTTGTTATTCAGTTAGATTTGGCAGCTGCTCTCTGAGGGAGCTCTCAAAGAAAGGATTCTGCTTTGAGAACAAACCGATCAGCATATTAAACAGATTAGTTATAACGTGCAGAATTCAAAGATTGTTGTAAATATACATGAACATTAGATCTTTGCATAGTTAACAATACCAAAAGCTATAATACATAAGAAAGAGGAGGCTGCAGTGGTAATCGTGAGAGCTGTTAGATTAATAAAGGATACCCCGCAAAATTGATGATACTTAATACTTGATTATACTTGCTGATGTATAATGCAACCATTCCTTACATTCTATAACTGATTTTTACATAAAATCATGATGAATTAATAAGCTACTTATTTGAACATTGTGACGGTACATGGTTGTATGTAGTTAGTTGTACATATGTTTTAAAGTATACTAGTAATAAATAAAATCTAACGTTATATTCTAACAGTCTACTGTAGATGCCTTAGTTTATAAAATAGGAAGCTAGAAAACTACATAGAAATATTAAGAGTGTATTAATCACAGCAAATTAGAACAGAGCTACACTCAAACTGTGCTCTTGTGTTTCCAGGCTGGATACTCTGACGTGGTTTTCCGCCATGAGGGCTGGCCTCTATGTCTCCATGACAAAACCGTCATCCAGTTAGCACCCGTGAACCCTTTGCTGCTACGTCCTGGAGACTTCTATCTACAGGTGGAACCTTTTGGTGACCAAGCGGCTCGGATTGTTCTGAAAAGCCTTCTGGAAGAGGGATGTCGACAAACGGAGGAGACCCCCATCCCTGAGACTTCCTACCCCTGCATCTTCACTGATGACTGGCTGCAGGACATCAACGAAGGACGCCATGGAACTCCTCTGTCACAATGCTTGCTTTGCACTGAACAAGGAGTAATCAAGTTGCCCTGGGCCAAAATTGCCATCCCAGAGTTTTTGGACAAGCCTAAGGTCATGCCCACTTATCAGGAAGCTCCTCCTGAGCCAAAGCAGATCTCAGTTCCCTCCCATTATAACTCGTCCACCCTCCCATTGGAGACAATGATTCTTCCTTCAAAAGACAGGATGTCAGCATCTTTGAGACCTGTGGACTGTTCCTCCAAACTTGTCAAAGTGGACTGTGAAAAACGAATCCTCAGACCAGGCCCCAAACCTTTAATCAAACCTGTGGGTTGGGTTTCACCTAATACCTGGGACAGTCGTAACTATCCAGAGATTGAGGGTGATTATGTTGACCTGGTGGATATCGCTAAAGGAAAGGAGTTTGTGGGTAAATGTGATGGCCACCCAAACCCACCTAAATCAGTTTTGTTCAAACCTGTCAGACCACCTCCACCTGTACCACTTGGGAATAGTTTTTTCTGTGACCGCACTCTTCAGTATGCAGAGGAACCTTGTACACCATGCAGCCAGAGAAAGTTGGGGCTTGAGCCAACTGATCAAGACTTGAAGTGCAGGTATAGAGACTCTTACCTGGCAGCACTGACAAACCCAGTCACCTTTGAGAAGGGGAGGGTAGACCTCCTGACTGCCCTAGAGGAGGTCGGCATTCGTGAAGAGGGAGAGTTAAGACCTAAGGGTACATTTGAAGCTCAAAAAGATGAACTTGGAAAATGTTGTAACCACTGTAAAGAACCTATGACAAGTCATGAGCTCTGCCAATACAGACATTGCTGTAAACCAGCACCAGGAAACTTTACATCTCACCTCAAAGACCCTCCCACAAGTTCTGAATCAGAAGACATTATGAGGGAATCACCCATGGTTTTCAAATCAACCCCTGGCTTGAGCTATAGTCATAAAGTTCAGACAAAGCTCATTTCACACCAGTTAGGGCACAATCCAGTATCAGATAAATTTCTGGAGACCTGTGATAGCGACATGAGAGCACATCAGAAGGTGGACGTGGTGAAACCATCAGGGAAGCACAAAGTTAAGCTTAGGTCTCTGTCTACTGTGTCAGAGACTTCTAAAGGGAGTCCACTTCTCTATAAACTCAGTAACAGGAGCCACAGTGATATTTGTCCTGAGACAATTAGCAGCATAATGCAGTGTAAGAAAGCCGAACTGTTGGATCAGGTGACTCCAAAGGTGGAAAGAAGGAAGTCCCCTAAAAAAGGTAAGCAGAGGCAGCAAGTAATAACGCTGAACATTCAGACTTTTTTGATACAGTCTTTCATTCTCTGTAGAATATTTCCTGTTAACTCCCACTTACACACACAAAGTTTGTCCATTATTATTATTGCACACGCAGCCATTTATCATGAAGTGTTTCTCAATGCTCGAAGGGCCACTGAAAATTCACGCCAAATAGACTGATTGAAACTCAACCATGACCTTGCGTGCTTCAGAGAATGTGCTCCACTAAGGGTCACAGTTCATAAAGGCTCTTTAGAATGAAGGTTCTCAGGGCAAAGATCAGACTTGAGAATGATGTTCCTCAAGGGATTCTCCCACTGCGGTCTGGGATCTTTGGCAGTATGGCTGCAGTCACGTCATTCATTATCAAGGGAGTGAACGGAAATAGCGTGCTGCACCCCAATGAAAGGGAGGTCCTGAACTCGCTGGAGAGTAAAAAGAAAGAGCAGAGCATTCCTCTAATGTAGAAAGACATAACATGCAAGAAGGAGGTTTCTGTGTCCCCTGCACCCACTGGCATGCACCCTCATGCCCTCAGAAGGGCATGCTGAGATCTTGACTGAAGACATGCTTGTCATGGACTATTAAAGTGGCAAAGAGAGAGAGCACAGGCGAGGCTTTGTTGGCTCTAAGGAGAGGCCAATTAGGATGTCTGAAATCAAAGCCAGGCTTAGTAGCCAGGCCTCTGCAGTGTTTTGTTACAGAGACCATGTCCAATGTTTAAAGGCTGTCTGTACACAGCTGTGTGGGGTAGGTTTATGTTGACAGACAGCTATTAAGACTTATGGCTGAAGAGCTGAATAATTACTATTAGCATAAAAAGACAGAGGTTGCTGGACAGAATATAAAGTTGTTGGTTTATAGGAAATCTGCCTTAGAAGAATGTTCTCAATAAACAATCTGGATTAAAAATAGTTATGAGAAAATATGAGATTTTAATTCATAAGGTTTTTTCTTGTTTTGGTGGGGAAACTATTATGTTTGTGTTTACTGACAGACTCCCAGATAAGCAGGAGTGAAACTCCCTTCACCACAGATGGACCAGACTCCCGTCTACAGAACTCAAAGATAGACAAGCTATCATCTCAACTTTCTTCTACCACTTCTGACACTCCTCAGTCTCCACAAGCCCAGGAATCTAGATTCAAAAGCATCAGTGGTCTGCTTGACCTGGGCATCATTTGTTTACCAGGTAATTTTCACTAATGAGTCTGACATCTGCTTTAAGTTAAGAATCGATTCTTAACAACATGATTCTATCTTGCAAAAAAGTCTGTGCATTCACCTCACTCTTTTGTCTGCATAAAAATTGATGTTACACTGACAGCTTTTTTAAAAATTAAAAAGTGACCATGTGACCTTAAGTATTCACCTGTGACCTCAGTAACTCCCATGGGACATTTAGATGTGAATGATCAAATGTTAAATTATCTGTGACTCCCAACAAGTCACTAGACCTGTGAAGTGTTTTGGATTAGTGTCCAAAGGTCTTCAAGACCAAACATCAAATACAAACAATTATATCTTACTACCTTTTTCTCTTTTTTCTGACTTGCCCACCTCCAGGCAGCAGGGACAGGACAGGTAGGGCTGTGGTAGAGGTACATGGTGACAGGAAAGAGTGGACGTCCCCTCCTGTATCAGCCCAGAATCTCTGCGAGTTACTGCTCTACCTACACACTATACCCAGGTACTGCAAACACTGCCTTAGTCATCTTTGTGTTAAAAAAGACCAATACCTGTAAATGAGTCTGAATCATATTTGGAGGAAGGCTTGACCCATGTCCAGTGTGGAGTGGTGATCTCGTCAGTTTCTCAGGGGAGGAAAGCTGTAGTTGTTGGCTTAGTGTGCAGTTCCATTTGTTGTGGTATGAAATAAGAAGTATGGCCACAAGGGGGCAGTAGAACACAATTTTTAAAATGTATTTCCTGTAGTCAGCATGCTTTCACTGGCATCCAGACTGAGTGATCCCTGATGGCTCATCCCTTGAATAGTAACTGTTTTACAACTAATAAAACAATAGATTTTATGCATAATCACAACCTTATGAACTGAATTGTTTTCTTGATATGTAGTGCTTTAAGATCAGCTGGCAGTAACATTGACCTGTGCTGACCTTTTGCAAAAACTGTGTCATTCCTCACTCTCAATGGTCTACTAGCACTAACACTTCAACAGTGTTATTTGTTTACACAGGGTTTATTGGAGTCTTTGAAGTTCAAACAGCTATTCTACCAGATAGCGTGGCCTTCCTCTGTCCCCCAGTAAAAAGCCATACCACAACAGTCTCTAGCCAGGCTGGCTGCCAACTGTCTGGTATGCAGTGCCTTGCTAGAATTAGCAGTCATGTCTGATGTAGGTTCACACAACGGTAATCCAAGAAGAGGCCATTAAGAGGGGTGTGTGAAAGCGTCAAAGTGTGGAATGGGATGTGTGAAGAAGAAAGTGTGTTTGTGTGGATGTCAGAGAGAGATAAAAAGATAAATAGAGATTTGAGAAGCAGAATAAGTAAAGCACTAAAAGCCTTTATCACATAAAGACCATTGTGATGAAGTGAACATGTTCTAATGTGCTCTATCATGACTCAACGTTGTGGTAGGAAAGATGTTCGAGAGCTGGGAATGACTTTGGTGATCAATGCCAGGAAGAAGACTCCTCCGCCTCACCTCTACAAAGCTCTGCTGATGGCTCAGGTTGAAACAACAAACCTGCATTCACATGTCAGAGAGAACAATGAACTAGAACCCTCATCTAACATCACACACAGATACAAACACACACACACACACACACACACACACTCACTTATGTCATCAGAATCTGATATATGCCAAAATGTCATCATTCTTTGATTCCAAGATGAATAAAGAGAATGCCAGGATTAGTCAGTATGTCTGAATATGTGAAACACAAACACTGAATGACATGAGAGTTAATACCAAATTTGTACAAGTTTCTGATTTGCTAGCAGTGAAGAAATACACTAGGGGGAGCAATCCCCTTTTCTAGCAAGTCATAATTATATCTTTTAAATAGAGAGAGGGGTTAATGCAGGTTAAGAGTACATCTGATGTTTTACCATTGCAAAATGAATCTCATATTTAATAGTGATACTTATGTTGAATCTAAACACAGTCAGCCCTGGTTTTGTCTTTAACTGATTGACTCCCTGCTACAGGAACAAGCTCTCCATGCCGTTCACAGTGTTGTGATGCTGGTGGATAAAGACACGTGTCCACGCCCAGAGAAACAGCCTGGGTTGCAGGTGAGAAATGAACACTCTTTGTCATTTTGTTCTCATTTCACACTATAGATTCCTCTTTGTCTGACCATGTATTTTTCTTTGTCTACAAGATGGACATGGTGACCTCTATGAAAGCCCTCAACAAGACAGTGGAAGCTTCCCAGCTGACCTCTGACCTGGGGGGGACCTTCTCTTACAGCCATACAGACTGGCTGCAGTTCCATCAGGTACTGAATATTCACTCTGTATTTACAGAACCGCTGCAGCTGTGTTTTCACATTTCACAATCGCTTTGGAATTTCCCGTAGATTCAGAGGAGACTGCTGTTCAACCACAGTTCACTTGATTCATTATACACTCACCTAAACAAAAACATTCATATCTTTGTTGTTTTTCAATGCCACATTGAGTTTTGGTCTTTGAACTTAGGGTGGGAGAGTATGGTCACAAGGGGAAAGAGTTATCTGAATTTAGATTATATTATAAATTACTGACTGTTAAGGGAGGCAGATATTTTATATTGGTCATGCAACATTAATCAGTACACAGTTCCTTACTGGAACAGGCTCATTATGTACTCCTCCTCATTTTTTGCATTCACTTTGTTTTTTAACCAAATGTTGGCTAGGTGACATAAAATATTTTCAGTATTTCAACACAATTCAGTTGAATGGGCAAATGACAAGTGGTTGTATGTATAGAACCAGTCAAACGTTTGAACACACCTTCCATGCAACTTTTGACTGCTACTGTATACATATACATATACATATATATAAAGTATCCAAAAAGCCAGGTTCCCTTCTGAGTTTTTCCATAATTGACTGACTGGTCCCTTGACAGCTTACCAGTTAAGGTTCAAGGTATACATTTTTTAAAACTAAATGTAATATTTTAAAACCCAATTTCATTAGTTAACCTAAAGGAAGGAGTCTGACTCCAGCGCTAAAACTCCAAAATGCACATTAGAGGGTCATCGGTTGATTAAAGGGAAAATCAGTGATTCTAATCCAACACACTTTTTGTCCAATTCAGCGAATATTTCCTCACGGTCCACTAACTGTCTGTTCTGTGTGTGCGCTGAAAGAAAAATCCAGTGTTCATACACAGAACTGGCTCTGTAATTGGGCAGGTAAACACATAAACACAGTGGCTCAGAACCAGCCACACAACACTACTCCAGTAAATCTGCAACAGGGTGTGTTCATGCTCATGCAAAGAACAGGGAGAAGTCATCAGAGCAGCTGTCTGTGTGAGGACATGACAGTCTCCCGTCTCCAGCACCCGTTGAATAATCAGGGAGGACTGGTGAACTGGAGAGAGAGAGAGGCCGTGGCCAATTCACATAGAAAATGTTTTCTCATGGAACAGATACGCTTCCATTTTATTAAACATATCAATCCACACTGAATCCGAGACAGTCTCATGGAAACCCCTGCGTTTTTTTACGCTCAGAGTCTGTTTCTGTTGCATTTAGTGAAGAGTGATCTGAGCAGGCAGCTGTTTAAATCACACAAATATCTTGCTACATGTGTTTTCAACTTATTAACTGAATCAATTAATCAATAAATACAAACACTGTCAATTTCTTCTCATGGAACCGACATGTAAACTATTTTGGTTCAGTAAATTTCAGTTTCAGTTTGTCCGGCCGCTGTCCTCTCAGCTCCCGAGGAGCTGCAGCTGACAGACGGCTGCTTCTATGGACAGAGATGCTAAAGGTTGAGTGAGAAGTGGGGAAGCTGCAGAGAGACGGATTGTGTGGATGGACTGTTGTGCAAGACAAAAAATTTTCCACTCGTGATAATGTGTGATAAGAGCAGAAGTGACTCTATGGCAGATGTCCTGGATTCTGTCGTATTTCTCTTTTGGCAGAGCTTCTGAAGGAGCACGAAGGGAGGGTGTATTAGTTTGAGTGTTTAGTCCAAATCTGAACAACCTTTCTTCAGAACAATTGACTCCACTTTTAACTGGAACTGGAAGCATGATGTACATGAAATTGTTCTGCCACAGAAATTATGCTTTCTGTTTTTTTTCCTATAGTAGTATTTTGTTTGTGAATTACTGAACAATGTCACATCTCTGGGTCCCTAAAAAGTAAAACAAACAAAAAAAATATTTTTACATGATTCTTCAATTTAACTGGCCATCACTCTCAGACATATGCAATCTGTGACATGCGGGTATAGGAATAACATTACACTTGTAAATTAATAAAAAGCACTTGTAAAATTAATAGGGGCATCACCTCCATTGATTAATCAATTAATAATTAATGAGTTAATTAGTTAGGAGGAAAACTAATTAAATTAAACAAATCAGTCTTATACTTTACCTGAAAGTCATAAATTCTGAATGCACTGACCTCCATCTCTGTCGTAAAGGAATACACAAATACAATGACTTGGCGATAAGTCAAGATATTTATTGAACTACCAAGCGACAGAGTTGAATGGGAACACTAAGCATATATACGTACATACAACTAGAATGAATGGATGCATGACTGAATGGGTAAATTCAATAAACAAGTTATTGCTGACAGAATGAATGAATGAATGAATGTTATCAAAAACAAGTCAAAATGTAATGAGGGGCAATTAACTCTAAGTAAAGCCAATTCTGGTCTTGTTGCATTCAGTGGCAGGCTGCAGAGTTTGGAGCTCTGAGTAATCAAAAGAGTCCTTGGAAAAGTCTTTTTAAAAAATTGGAGATTACAAAATAATATATATTCAAATGGCAAACACTGTGGGATGGCTAATGGTACTTGGCTTGTGGCTTTAGGTTTTAAGTCTTTTCAGTCTTTCTTCTTAGTGACAGTTTTATTTTTCTAGAGCTCTCAGAGAAAAATGAAAAAGACGGGCCATCACAGCTGGCCAGGCTGAGAGAAAAACACAGAAGACACCACAGCAGCTGTCAGCGAGAAAGTAAAAAACAGGACGCGTCAAAACCCTTGCTCGCGTATGGTCAGTGTGTGAAATTGTGGCCAATTTGTTACAGGGATAGTCAGTGCAGTGTCTATAATGTGAATTCCTGATATTAAATGTTCATCTTCAATTTTCTGTAGTGGTCTCAGTAATATTTTCTGATAAATTGTACTGAAGTAGCATATCAAATGAGATGGTTAAGCAATGTTTGAGTCAAAAAAAAGGTTATAATTGCAGTTGGAAGAACATTACTTTCCACTCATATCTTGGGATGTTTGATTTGAAAGAACACTTATTTTAATTGTAATTAAAACTACTCTAATTACCTATATGTTAACTCCCTCTGCTCTTTCATCTGTTTCACTTTGTCGGAGTGATTGTTTTTTAGGGTGCTTTAACTCTGCAGGGGTGGGGGGTATTTTAGTTCATAATAAAAGGAGCATTATTTGTGGTCAATTGACCCACTCAACCTCTCTCTGGCCTTATGAACCTAAACCTTTTTCAGAGACTTCAAGACTTTTTCTTTTTGCTAATTTGTGTTTTTTGGGTAGCATTTTTGATATACACTCCAGATATTACACGTTTTTCTTCAAAACATAGAATAAGAAAGATCTATGCTCCTCACCACGGGCGTTATGTTTTAAAATGGGGGAGAAAACTTGGAAAGGCACACAATTGGCAGGCAGTCTGGGGCTCCTCCCTCAGAAAAAAAAACAAAGAACAAAAACAATTGTAATTTTAAACAAATGTCCTGCATTTTTACACCACCTAACATCATGGATTAAGTCAAGAAACAGCCACCTGCACTAGTCTAGATTAGTTAGATTGAGGGTGCTACGAAAACCAAGAATGCATCAAGAACAGTTTATAATTGGGTGGATCAGGACAGGAAGTGATTATTAGAAGAATGGGTATTTCATATTTAAAATTATACATATGAAAACATTATGTAGCCTAAAATGGTAGTAGGTTGCAGGCTACTTGGCCATCCAAGGACAAACAATTTATATAAATGAAATAGCCTTAAAACACATCACAATATGATTTGGATAATTAAAACCTGGTTAAACAATGTTAATGCTATTCTCAATACTCACAAGGCCATCTTCAAAGTCTAACAACTACAACAAAGTACAAACAATTTGGATGAATGAAATGGTCTCACAACTAACCTAAAAACCTATTATTGGGAATCGCGAGAAAGTTTCAGAGTGACAGAGACACAGAGCGTCCCCGTAACCATAGTAACTCACTCTGACTCCTGCTTGCATGTGCATGGCACAAGGGGAGAGGGAGAGATGCTGTGCTGCTGCCAGAAGAGCCACTGACTGAGATTACTCTGAGCAGCATGCATGGGAATACATTACAGTATAATAAGTTTGTGTATATTTCTTGCTGAATATCTCGCTGCTGCACAGTGCTGCTGTTGTGCTGTGCTGCTCTGTCTTTTCTGTCTGTGCTCTGTCAGTGCCCTCTTTTCACGCCACAGAGTTATCAGTTATGACAAAAAGTGTGAAAAGTGTCAATTGTGTCAGTCTCACTTCAAATATTCATATAAAAATTCATTTCAAATAAAGGGGAAATAATTTTATTCCTATCGACAATCTGAAAATTACATGCTTGCAAATCACAAACACGTCATGAAAACCAGTGAGAAAACACTTAGAAATTGTAATATTGATTAACCAAATAAAATACAGAATAAAATCAATAAACCTTAATTTTCTAATCTGTAATTAAATCTATTAAGATCTAATGTAATTAAATCTATTAATTAATCTATAATTCTAGCAATTGAACCATAGATAAATAATGCACTTACACTGGTTAATATCAAACAAATTGAATGCAATACTATAGAAAGTTGTTACCAAAATGGTCAGAGATTTTGACCTTCCTATAACTTCAGGATAAATAGTTCTGAGCACAGCACAGATTAACATTGGTTAGACAATAGCGGAAGATATGTATTTTTACACATTTTAGCAGGCATTCTCAAACAATTTTATACAATCATTGTGAGTTAAAAGAGAGAAAAAAGAGGACACACTCAGAAAGGAATGTGGGCTTCTCAAAATTTATGACTCTACAGCTGGGAAGAAAGTTCGTCCAGGTTGATGCAGTCTGTATCTGAAAAGAAAAACAAAGTCGTTAACTCCCAGAAAGGCCCATTTTCTCTTTGTTACTGGGTACCCTCTGTGATATGAACTGGGTTTTTAGTTCTGTTCCATGACTTTCCTGATACCTTCATCCCTTGAGGTCAGAGGACACTGTGTTTGTGCTCTTGTATCCACACAGACTGTTAGACCAAAAAGAATCATAATGTTTTTGAAAGATTTTTAACATCCTCTTATATTCCTGGGTTTGTCCCCTTCATGGGCATATGTTGACATTTTAAGGGGTAAAAATCATATCAAACCAAATATATTGGGAAGCACTGATGTAGAAACCGATGGTGGAAACACTCTCGAGGATTGCCTTCATGTAGTAGTTATGTGTCTACAGAGCAGACAGGCTAAGATGAACAACAAATTCTCAGGGTGTCCTTGTAGCCATCAGGTCCAGGACATTGTCCAGCAGCCCACAGCTAATAAACACAAATCTATAATCTGCTCTCCAATATAAAGTTCGGGGCTTCATTATGTATCATGTCTGTGTTCACCTCCACTATGAAATTATTTCATTTCAGAGACTGGTTTCTTTCATGACTGACCTGCGAGAGGCAGACAGTTTGCTGCAGAAGGCCATCAAGAAAGTGGATGGCAGTAAAAGTTTGGACACTGCCCAGGTAAAATGCACAAGTTCATCCTGTGATGTGATGTAATTAGAGCACATTTTTTTAATGTGGTCATTAATGTTGACTTTGCTTGTGCTGTGACTGCCACAGGAAGTACAGCTATGCATTCATGAACAGAGAGCTTCAATGAAAGAGGTGCTGGAGGACGCTCGACTGGTTACTCTGCAGAGAGAAGGAGGGGCTGTACTGGCCAGGATGAGGAGAGAAGAGTTTAGATTTCCACAGTCTGAAGACTACAGGTATCAGATAATAATGAATGAATCATGATGTCTCTAAAGAAAATATCTACTTATCTCATTTCATCTGCGTTGTATCTTAAACTAAAAAACTTGTTTTAAAGACTTTCTTAAGATATAACAACTTAATATCTTAAATAAACTGCTCAAAACAGATGGATCTGTTTCTCGGCTCCACATTTTTAATTCATAGTCAAAATGTTCCAAAAAAAAATCACACAACTGTATTTAGATATTAATTAATGCAAAATTAACATGTTAATGTTTCAGTATCAGTGTTTGTTGTCTCCCTGCAGAGATGCTCTGGAGTCAGTGACAAGTCTGTATAATCAAGTGGAGGAGAAGCTCCACATGCTGGTGATGAGATCCAATGAGTCACTGCAGCAACTGGAGTTCGTCTTCAGGCTCAGAGAGATGGAGGCCAAAATCAGCACGGTACAACCAGTTTTTTCAGGCTGTATAAAATACCTTCATTACGTGTTGGAACATCTGTAATTCATTAATGTGATGTAATGTTTAGAAAAAAAGATATGTAGGGTAATTTTGTGCTCACCATTTGCCAAGCTATAAACTGACATTATACACTGTGTCTTGCAGGCTGGGACATGGTTCAATACAGAAGGCGAACAGAGACTGAAGGACTCTTACACAAAAGACGACACCCTGGTGTGCACTGAAAAGGCTTTGCAGGAATTTGATCTGTTTCTCGCTCAGTCTAAGGTATTGCACAAATGTAACAAGGATTTAAGAATAAGAAAAGTTACCCTTATTAGGTTGTTAAATATGACTGAACAAAGCTAAACCAAACAAATTCATTGTGTGTTTTTCCTTCTATGCCAACATTTTTCTCTTCTTCTCTTGAAAATATTTAAATGACTGCACTGATAACGGTAAATGGTAGATTATAACTTACAGAGAGGAGGAGGAAAGAAATACAAGTTCCATTTGACATCTTAACATTTATCACAGGAGAAACAACAGTACGCCTTGACCCTAGTGATGGAAGCAGAGAGGATTCTGGGCACTAGTGACTCCAGTCCTGCAACAGATATTTTTCGGACTCTTGTCAGCACTTTCAAGTCCAATATGGATGACTTTATGTTGCGGGCAGAACAGAGGTACAAAGAACTGGACACACTGGTGCATGTGTACCGCTTTTGTGATCAGGTTTGTGTTTTGTCATTGCTCCATGTTATTTTCCCCATTTCTAACTGAAGTCTCTTTCTTCCTTACTCTTTGTCTACATAAATTCACTTTTCTTTCTGTGACTCCAGGCATCTTCCATGGCCAAGGAATGCAGTCATTTTTTGGAGCAGGTAGAGCTGGGGTGTTACTCGGCTCAGGCCCATCTAAGCACACTCCAGATGTATGAGGAGAGATTAGGTGGCGAATTCTCCACCTCGCGCTTCCAGACTCTGAAAGTTAAAGCCTGTGCTCTGAGATCAGGGGCCTCGGGGGTGATTAGTGTGTGGAATGCAGCCTGGGTCCAGTGCCAAGAAGTCAGGCAGCGTATTGAGGGGATGCAGAAGAACGAGTGCCTAGATAAGAGCCAGAACCAGCAGACCACAGTTGCAACCACTCAAGGGAAAGCTGGAGGAATGGAGAAGAAGGAGGACAGAAGGGAAGTGGGGGACGCTGAGTGCTCCCTGACCCAACAGCCAATTTCTCATAAGGAGGTAGTCACTGTCTCGGAAAGCACAAGTGAAAGTACCACTGTTGCATGTTTCAACCACCATTTAAAACTTGACTTGAAAGGGAATGAGAAAGGAGAATCCAAAGTGCTGCAGTTACCTGAAGCACCTGTTAAAATCGGAAAAATTACTCCTACTTTTCCACAAAAAAGTCATCCAGAAACCAAACTGAGGCCAAGAGAGCACCACAGTGAGGCAGATCTGAGGAGCAGAGACTCAGTTGAAGGGGGCAATGATTTTCCATCACACCAACCCTTAGGTCGGTCCCTAAGTGAGGGATCACATGTGACCTCTCATTTGACATTTGCCTCTGACTTTTCACCTTTGAATGAAAGACACAAACACTGTCAGAGCAGGACACAGCCACTGAAACAAAATCTGCAGTCTATCCAAAATTGGCCCACTTCCAATGATGAGAGTTTACACTCAGGACACTTGAGCTGCAAGTCAAAAAGAGACAGTAATGAAGAAGAGGGTGGTTCCAATAAAGGATGCACTGTTTCCACCCAGAACCCTAAAGATTTAAGGACCCCAGAGACATTACTCAGTTCAACAGAAAACAATGGCATCAATGTTTTGTAAGTAACGCCCCCTCCCTCATTTGTAATCTAAAGCTCAGTTAGATTCTGCAACTTATTGCAACTTATATCATATAATCACTAATGGCACAATAGTTCACCAATTCAATAATAATGTCATAAAAGCAAATACTTTGTTACTCACAGATAAATTATTTACAACTGATCATGAACATGAGCTCACCTAGGTTTTGATTTGAGCTTTAATAAATATATATATGGAACAGGAAACTGCAGAGAATCATGGAGGAGCTGCTGTCCACAGAGAGGGAGTATGTGAAGGCTCTGGGTTATGTTCGAGAGCACTACTTCCCTGAGCTGGAGAGGGGCGACGTCCCTCAGGACCTCAGGGGCCAGAGGGGGATCATCTTCGGTAACTTAGAGAAACTCCACGACTTCCACCGCCATCATTTCCTGAATGAGTTGGAGGGCTGTCTAAACGAACCCTTCAGAGTGGGACGCTGCTTCCTACGACATGTAGGTGTTATTTTTGACAGAGTACAAAACTACTGAATATGAATTATAGTTTGCTCTGAAAGTGGGGTACATAATTTCCATTTTTGTTTAGAAAAAAAATCAAACTTTTCAAACAATAATTAGGTTTTAATTTTAATTATAACATTTGATAACCTCTAATTAAACTCAAATCTAAATTAAAAGCACTGTAAATACCTGTATTTACTCTCAAACCTGTGTGATTGTTGTTTTCATGGCATAACCAGGTTTGGCAGTTGTGAGACAGTGTAATTTTAAGCAGTAGCCCATGGTTTCCTGTTCTGAACCAAAATCCAATATTCCAGTGTAATATTTAAAGCCCTTCCAGATGTGTCAAGATGCCAAGGTATTGATGTAATTGAACTGGGAATAGTATGTCAGCTTACACAGAAGTGAACTTCTAAAATACACTGTGTAGTCTGCAAACTTACGAGAACAGTGTGACATATGCACATGCACTTTAACTGGTGATGGTGTCTAATGGTGTTTATTCTTTTTATTTTAGAGAGAGAGCTTTGCTCTGTATGCCCTTTACAGCAAGAACAAACCACAGTCTGACAGTCTTCTTATCAATCATGGACAGGCTTTCTTCAAGGTGAGAACCACTACCTGTGTCAGTTTACATTTCTCTCATTTCTTCTCAAAACCACATTGTGAATTTTCTAAAACAAGAGAGAGAGTTGCATATTTTGAGGGAGGCATTTTATGCTTTTATTATAGCAAACAAAGGGAGAGAGAGATGGGGCAGGGTGACATGCAACAAAGATCCCCTAAAGGATTTGAACCACAGATTTTGCAGTTATGTGGCACCAGTAGGCCACTGAGACGCACTGAAAATGGTGTATTTAAACAGGACTTGGTGTCTACTGCCATGCTAGCAGCTCTTTGAGGCTATACTTATAGGCACCACAGTGCTTTGAGCTAAATGCTAACATCAGCAGGCTAACATACTTATAATGACAACTGACATCTGGCAGGTAATGCTTGCCATTGTGGTTCAAGTATTGGACAACTTGAAATTTTATGGTTCAAGAGGAAAAGTTAAAGGATCACCAATTCAACAACAATTCATGCTGATGGAAACATAAATGTCTGTACCATATTTCATGACAATCCATCCAGAAGTTGTCAAGACATTTCAGTAAAAAACTAAAAGGTCAACCTCGTGATGGCACTAGTGGAAAAGTCAGTAGGATACATCCTCTGAGGACCATGAATTTGTGTACAAAATTTCATGGCAATCCATCCAAAATTAGATATTTCAGTCTAGACCAAAGTGGTGGACTAACCAACAGACAGACATTTTCATCCCTCAAACCTCACCACAATTATAATATTGAGTCAAATTATTTTATTTTTATCTGATTCTGTCTAATGAAAATGTCCTGATGAATGCCTTTTACATATCCATTTATCCACTTAACATTAGCCTTCAGCTCCAACTCAGCTTTAACATAGTCCTTTGAGCTTTGCCAGTACATTTCTAGAACTGCTGCCAGTTCATTGACTGCTGTGTCTCCCTCCTTATGCAACAGCAACAGCAGCTGAAGCTCGGGGATAAAATGGATCTGTGGTCATACCTGCTGAAGCCTGTGCAGCGGATCAGCAAGTACAGCCTGCTGCTGCAGGACATGATGAGGGAGTGTGGTCCGGGACAAAGCAGAGAGCTGGCTGAGATCAAGGCTGCCCTGGAGGTCATCCATTTCCAGCTCCGACATGGCAACAACCTGCTGGCCATGGACGCCATCCACCACTGTGATGTAAGGAGGGCCTTGACAGTTGTTTTACTTGTGCGTCATTGTGTAAAACGACATATCAATCAAGATTTCTAGTCTTGTATACAGTACATATGTATACAGGTGTGCTGCATATATAGAGTATGTACTGTGATAAGAATGACATACCACACTCTGATCCTGCATTGAGCAACAGCATTTGGATTCTATTTGCAATGAGGAAAGCAGAATAGGGAAGCAGCTACAGGCAATAAAGCATGTCATGAAGTTGAAGAATAGTGTTCTTAGGAACATTTATCATTGATATTTGGCTTAGTGCAATAGCACTGGCTTATCAAGATTAATCTGGGATTGGATGGGATAAGATGGAGTACAGGGAAGGATGGTTATCGTCATATTTTCCATGACATCCAAAGGGAGGTGCTGTGTGTGGGAAGATGACCTGGTGCTCTGCTCTGTCTGGTCTTGTCTAATAACAAAGAACATTTCTGGACATTAAATCATTCCAAATGTCCCATTATCAGGTTTGTTTAATATTGTCAGTGATAATACATGTTTCACTATGTCTTCAAAGGATGAATTTAGAAACCTATTAATTATTTCTAGGAGCAAATGCCAATTATGCTGTATATGAACCTGCTAAAGGAATTTACTTGTATTCTGTGTGCTGCAGGTTAATCTGAAGGAGCAGGGGCAGCTCATACGCCAGGACGAGTTCTTGGTTACATTCCGGAAGAAAAAATGTTTCCGACACATTTTTCTCTTTCAAGAACTCATCCTCTTTAGCAAGACCAGGAAGACGGACGTAGGGAATGACACATACATCTACAAACAGTCATTCAAGGTACACATGCATACAGAATTCACATATACAAGATATGAATGTCTTGCTACAACTTCCCCTTTATAAAAGGCGGAACAAGCTCACTACTATGTTTTCATGGCGCAACAATACATTTACTCAATAGATACAAAGTTGGCAAACTTACACCACCACTCAGTGGAATGCCCTACCTGATTATATGAAGAACTGTAGTTCTATCAATGCATTCACGGCCAAATTAAAAAATCAACTAAAGACGAATCAGTTGTGTGACCACTGAGCCTAGTTTACATTATTAATTTTTAGTTGACATTGTGGGTGTATGTGATGTTGTGTTGTGTGTAGCTTTGTATTTTGTATGGTGTGTTCTTTGTGGTTTTTTTTGTTTGTTTGTTCTCTTTTTTTTTTGCTTTGTACTGTTTGTTGTTGTGCTGTTGTATGTTTTGATTATAATGGACTATGGATGCAAATTAGCTTCAAGCTAACCCTGGTGCAGTGCATCATTTATGCTTAATACTGCACACTATCCAGTCCAATAAATCAAATGATATGGACTTGAAATTTAAAAAAAGGCCCTGGACCTTTGACCCCATGTCAAACATATGCATTAATATTTATTAATGCTAATTATAAAATAGTGAAATAATAGAAATTTGGGAGCCAACCACTATCATGAGAGATGTATTGATCTCAGCTATTAATCTGTGTTTTGACAAACTTGCTAAACTTCTAGCCATATTTAAAACTGCCATCTTACATGATTAGTTACCTTTGTCTTTGTATTTAGACATCAGACGTAGGCATGACCCAAAACAGTGGCGACAGCGGCCTGTGCTTTGAGATCTGGTTCAGAAAGAGGAAAACTCAAGACACATACACGCTACAAGCAGTTAGTCGAGAAGCGAAGGAGGCCTGGACCAAGGACCTGGAGCGGATCCTCTGGGAGCAGGCAGTACACAACAGAGGTAACAACAACCACACACACACGTACACACACACACACTGGTTGCACTCTCATTATAGACTGGTTACATGTTGTATCCCCAAGCAACAGAAATGATATTACATGACATTTCAAATTCAGTGGCAGTAACATTTAAATTGTCAGTATGTATTAAACTTGTACATGCTTAAGTGTCATTTCTTAAAATTTAAATATTTTTAAATAAATTATTTCTGTCACATGTGTATTAGAGGTCCGTATGCAGGAGAGAGTGTTCATGGGTATTGGAAACAAGCCTTTCATGGACATCCAGCCCAGTGATGCAGCTATCAACGACAGAGCCGTCAACTATGTACTGATGGGAAGAGGTGAGAAAATACTGCCAGTTAGACAGGTTTACGTTCTGTCACTCTTTGGCTTTTCCAAGCTTATCATACTTCCACTCATACAACTTATTCTCATCTGCTCCCCTCAGAAAACAAGGTGCTGTCCTCTGTGGGATCATGTGGGTCACAGGATGGGCTTCCTGGGGCGCGACCAAAATCTGTTGCTTCAGGGAGCACTTCATCTTCCTCCTCATCCTCTGGAAGGGGCTCCCTGTCCCATGTGGGATACCTGTGTGGGCCGAAGCGGAGGGTGGTTGCGGGTGGTCTTGAGGGATACATATCACCCCCTGGGGTTCTGGAGGAGGACGACCTGGACCATGAGAGTGGGAGTCAGAACTTACTGTGTAAGTGTCAATTTCATCAATCAACTGTGCAATGAAGTCATATGACCATTGCAAATGGCCTCTGAACAGCTTCACTGAGGTTGCAGGGTCTCATGTTTCAAGCCTGAAGACACTTTCATAGTTTTATTCCCCTACAATGAGGTCAGAAGTCTGGGTCAGTGTCTTTTTTCAGTCATCCAAAGACATTTCAATAGGAAAATGTCAATGCAATAAGGAAGAGGGCTACTGAAATAGTTCTTGCACCTCTGCTGAAATTTCTCTAACCACTAAGTCACACTTGGGTTGGCAGGTTGATAGATTGGATCATTCCTCCATCAGTCTATTTAACATGTACATAATCAAGTCTTCTCTCTCCTCTTCTCCAGTGGACAGCTCTGAGTCATCAGGAGAGAGTGTCAGCGGCTTCAGCAGTTCCAGTCACAGCTACCACTCTGCACTCGGAGGAGAGGCAGAGGACACCTCCTCGGTCTGTGTCTCCATAATCACTGTTAGGGAGGCTCATCGAACTGAAACTTCTGCAGCTATCCAAAAGGCAAATGCTTTGGCAGGATCCTCAGAGAAAACCCGACCACCAGTTGCACCAAAGCCCAAACCACAAAAGCAGACCAAGGATCTGCCCTGTGACAAGGTGCAGTACAAAGCTTTTAACCAGTAATTGTTCATATGGTTAAATACACTCCAAATACAAAGAAGCTTCTTATTCAACCAGAAAGATTCACCTACAGACCCATTCATCACTCAATCACCTAAAATCATTGTAGGAAAGCGGCTGTTTATTTTTCCGGAATGCAAATTTCTCCTCCTGTCAATATTCAATTATATTTAATATCAGATTAATAATGTTTTATGAATTTCCTAGTTTCAGAACAGTAGTGTTGGAAAATCCACTGAAGTTTGAACTGTGAGATATGGTACATGGTAAGTACGGTGCAATTACACTGTACACCACCCGTCTTTCTCAAACTAGTACACAACCATTTAAAAAACTGATATTCAGTATGTGTTCTGTGATAAATAATAAACTGCTACTTATGTTGTGATAATCTGTTTTTCTACAGATTTTGAGGTAACTCAAGGAGCCAAGAATAGTGGACATCGGCGTAAAAGAAGGGGCTTTTGGCGCTAACTTACCAGCTTTTACTGTAATCCATTACCACTCTGTAAATATATCTTTGTTTTAATCTCACCTCTAAAACAATAGGTCAGAAAAAAATATCTGTAAATGTACTGTATTATGAACATTTTGATCATGTATTAAATGCATACCTGTACTTTAAATCAGTCTAGTCTCATAGCACATACAAATGATCATAGGGTACAGTCTTTGAGTCTTTGTGTTTATTTGTCATTCATTACAGTAATTAAAGAATACAGCTAAATAATCTTGGTGAGAAAATTCTGTAGACTTTTATCAGCATGTCTCATCCCACTTTCTGAGGAGTTTAATAAAATCTTGTCGAGGTCAGTGAAGATTGTTGTCACAAAGACAGTACACAGTAACTGCATTGTTTATGTCCTAAATGTATTGCCTTTTGTACAGATTTATCAAACTTAATCACAACACATGTGTCTTACTTATTTCCCATGAAAACAAAAAACACATTCACTCTGTCTTTTCTAGTAATTAACAGTTTTGTATAAACTAATATGTTACTGGTATGAAGATATTGATCTATGTAACATGTGTATGGCTTTCTATTTGAAATACAGACTATTTGCTTTGATGATGTGTATGTTTGCTTTTATCTGTGTTTTTATTTGCACCACAACATTTTTGTAATAAACTTAATTGACAGTACTGATTCTAAAGTCAAATATTGATGGCTAATTTTTGTCTATATTTTGCATTTGCCCTATACACTTCCATCACCAGCACAAACAGTTGAGAAAGTAATATATAATAGAGATGTATCACAGATGCAATACATACTATAATACATAATACAGATGGATTTTCCTGATTAAATGAATGTAAATGAGCTATAATATGTCATCTATATTTTCCTATATTTCGTTAAAGGGTGTATTTCAGAAAAAAAAACCCTCATCAAACTCTTCACAAAATGTAGAGAAACATGCTTTTGTCGTACTACTAACTCTAAGTGCTATGTTTGCATTATACATACATTTATGTTTAGACATTTAGTGTAACAACTAACAATAGTATTTTAAAGGGGATCTTATGCTGATTTGCTCTCTCTCTCTCTCTCTCTCTCTCTCTCTCTCTCTCTCTCTCTCTCTCTCTCTCTGGGGCTGTTGCAAAATGAAAAAAAAAAAATTGTGATTAATCATCATAGTTCCCTTGAACCATTTTGTGGAACTTCTTTGGAATACTTGCCACAAGCTTTGTGTGCATTTTACATGGAATTGGAATGTTTTTTTAAGCTAAGGTATTAATAATTAATCATGAACAATTAAAAATGAAATAGCGTTTGCCTTTCCTGGAAGCAACAATAGTCATACATTGTGCATTAAATAATAATAATATACCTTCATTTTTACATATTTTTTATAAGCCACTTTTACAAGGAATTTACAAAAAATACTTTTGTGTTTCCCTGTTTTCTCTGTCTTTTTTTTATTTCAATTTTGCTCTTTTTCTGTCATTGTACTTCTGACACTCTGACTTAAATGCACTTGGAAAAGTCACCCAGTCATTTCCATTGTGTGGATTTGGACAGAGCTCTGGCTTTGGAGCCAAGACCCATGTTTGTAGTTAATACTAGTCTGCTCAGAGTGATTCAAACCATATGAAGGGCTTCATCCTCTACTTTTATTAAGACAGTTACGATTACAAATTCATTATTGACTTTACTGTAGCATTTTTAAAAATTGGCTCAGTTTAATGACATAAAAAGAATAAGGTGCAAGCAGGGAACAAAATTAGCACCATCTACCTGCCAAATGCTGGTAAAATAGTGGCTAAATAGTGGCTGGTAGATTTGCTTCACTCATCAGCCAAGAAAACAGTGATAATTTATTGAGTGGCTGGTAAAATTTGAACATTCACTAGCCATTTGGCCAGTGGACAAAAAAGTTAATTGTGGACCCTGGATACAAGCCTTGAGTACACAGAAGATTCTGCTTCGTAGGATCAATTCATTCTTATTTTTAAACTTTTCATTGGATTAATTGACAATAAGAAAAATACAGATTATCACCAGCTTTATCCTATAATTATGTTTGTGAACCTTCCCAAATCTCAATGAAACTATAACATAACAGTACAAGTGTATAATTTCTGAATCCAACAATATTTTGCATATACAGTAATAAACCAGTAAACTGCCTTTGGTTTCCATCAGACGGTGCTACCAAATTAGCGACAATTAGCCTATAGGTTTATTTATAACGTTATTTGTCTCATCAAAAATGATAGCAGCATTTTCTGGATACAGAAACAATACTGCACTCTATACTGAACCTTTGCAATAAGCTATTGTTCTTTTTGCTCCAAAGCTCCACACACAAACACACACACACACACACACATGTTGACCTAGGTCACTTTTGGGGACATTACACACACACACACACACACACACACACACACACATATATATATATATATATATATATATATATATATATATATATATATATATGTTAATATATATATATGTTAATAGTTATGGGTGAACAATAATTCACATAGTAGATAAAACATTTTACTGGATGATAATTAGTGTAGGCTGGTCAAACCGGGTGAATACTGGTCGTGTGATTATACAGTTTACACAGTATTTAGCCACAAACTCTACTTTTAGTGAGTGCACAATGACAAAGCAGGTTAATTGGTTGAACTTGGATCACTTTTGGATTGAACAGTATGAAATCACAAGATAGACTATAGCTGCGCTGCCAATTTATAGGCTACGTTGTTTCCCTTCATTTTAAGAAACGTTGCGAGGTGAATGTTTCTTGCTGAGCGCAGCAAGATGCCCGGCCAAGGCAAGACGGTGACAAGATGACTGTGACAGATTTAAGCTCTTAAAGGGTATATGTTGTATTCCCAAATGCCATGAAACCAAAACCAAATACTTCATGACTTATCTGACATTCAGACTCAAGCCCATTGGTTCCTACTGAAGGCATACAGTATATCTTTAAAAATTGGTCGCAAATATTCATTTTTTCAAAGAGGCTAAATAATTTCCTAAAACAGAGGGCTACAGTAGTTTATAGACAATAACTATATTTAGCATATATTTACCAGTAACCTACCTTTGGTTTCCATCAGCCAGTGCTACCAAATTAGCTACAATTATAGGTTTATTTATAACGTGTGTTATTTGTTTCATTAAAAATGATAGCAGCATTTTCTGGATACAGAAACAATTCTGCACTCTATACTGGACCTTTGCAATAAGCTATTGTTCTTTTTGCTCCAAAGCTCCACACAAGGTCCAAAAGTGAAATGTACTTATTCTTTGGCACTGGCCACGGTACAATAATTAACCTACTACTAATTATTGATTCCGTTAGTCTACAGGCTGTTGGTCTGGACTGGTTTTCTGTGCCGCTAGTAGTTTGTTTTACTGGCACAGAGGGGGTTCCTGGAATTTTTTGCCGGACGTCTTGTAGACCATTAACCCAACATTTTTTGTTGTCACGTCGGGCATTTCAGTGTCGTTAAACGGGACATTTTTTATTTTTATTTTATTTTTTTTTACCACATTTCACTGTTTTAACCTAAACCATGGTCTTTCCCGAACCCTAACCGAGTGTTTTTTTGTGCCTAAACCCAAACCACAGGAAGGACGGGCGTATCACCAACGAGGACAAAAGTTCCTCCAATTTAAAACAATTTTAATTTGATTTGATTTGCGCAATCAATACCAATGCGCCTACGTAATAATTCCGTGTCACTTCTTTATTCATTGGTAACCAGTAGTACCAGTTACTGTACGTGGTGCAGATGTTTTTTTCCAAAGCTCCACACAAGGTCAACTTCTGCACTTCTTTGGTAATGACATAATTTTAACAGAAACACTTCTCTGACGTGCAGTCTGTGATGAATCACTGGGGGATGTACAGAGATGCTACAACTCAGCATGTATGCGCTTGTGTGCATGTGTTTGCATGCGGTACGTTTGATTTTTTTCGTGTGAGGGGAGGGTCGCGTCACGCCCTCCGCCAGACTGGCAAGAGGAGGACTACAAATAAGACCGAGATAACGGCTAAGAAGGACACAGCATTTTCTCTGGAGCTGAAAATTATCTGGTAACAGACTTTCAACGAACACAGTCATGGCTCAAAGTAAGTTACTCTGACTCCTACCTATAGTATCCTGGCTGTTTTTTTAAACAAACCTGTCATTGATTATCAGTGGTTTTAAATCATGAATGGAAACTATTTTCCATTAAATAGTCAAGTGAGACTTTGTAATTTTCCAAACGGATTAAATTACATAACTAGTATTCATAATGACACAATCAATGTTTATTTATTTGCACAAATCAGTTCCCTTTCGAACTGATGTTCCCACCATTTCCTAAATTGGGTGCTTGTGTGGATGTAACTTTACACTCTCAGTGTGTTTTGGTGGTGTGTAGGTTTCAGCTTTTTAGCCACTGACTGAGAAGTGAATAGAGGAAACTTTCATTCATTGTTGTAACTGAGCTTGCTGTGGGCATGATGTCAGTTAATAACAGATGTGTCACAGCCTACACATTTCATCACCCTGTGTTACTGGCTTCAGTGCTGCAGTAGTAACTGTGTCATGCTGTGTCAGGTTCATCAGAGATCTGAAGATTTATGCAACCTGAAAAATGTTTCGCCCTCATGTTTCAGCCGATGATTGTTGCCCTGGGAGTTTGACACTTACAATAGCAACTGAGAGCAGCTGGAGCCTCCAGTTAACTGCTGCTATCTTTATAGGGAGACCAGCCTACAAATAGTTTGCCTTAAGCCTCTCTGAAAACATCCAAACCTCCTTGAACAGAAACCTGTCAAACTTCCAGTTTGCTTTGAAGCACTGCCAACGGTTGAAGTTTATCTGTCTGTGTTGGTAAAAGGTGTCACATACCAGAAATGGATGGATACTGGACATTCTGTAGAAGAAAAAGCATGTAGTTTAGATATTTGACACTCTGTAGTAGAAAAGCATGTAGTTTGTGTATTAAACAGAACACTTTGGATAACTGGAACTAGTTAGTCTGATTCATAAAACAGACTCAGGGGGTTTTGCTGCACTGCTGCTGCAGAATTTGCATGTAGAATAAGCAAACCTGTTTATGAATCAGTGTCACCTGTTTTCCATCTGTTGGACAAGCATTCAATTGAGATTAAAATGCCCGTAATAGAGCTCTGAGGTCAGCATGGGTTTAAGACTGAAAGACTGAAAAGTTCTTCTTCAGACAGGGGTTAGCATATTTATTTTTCCAGGATTAAAATTGTGTTTACTGTACCAGCTAATGCCCAGCTCACGACAGCTAGTTGTTTTAATGTCCTTATTAGGTTTATGCTGGCGTCAGAGCTGCTCACTCAGAAAGTCCCTCTGTGGTGTGGGGTCAGTGTGGGGTAGGCTGGGGGAGGGCGTGTACTAGTGTGGGCGTGTACAGTATGTAAAGGTTAGTGGGGAAGGCTGGGTCAAGGCTGAGGAATCTCTGCCCATGCATTCCATATTACAGCATTGTGTGCTGCTAGCAGTTATATAACTGCAAACCAGTGAGATTCTTCTACTTTAGCTTTAGGTCACACATGCATTTCATCTGTCACACTGCAACTGCTTCACCTTAAACAACACAGGCTGCTGCACTGTGGTCTGGGAGCTAATCAAAATGGGTTTTCTTTTATACCAACTGTGTAGCCACAGTAAGATCCCTGAATCGCTATAGAAAGGATGACAACAGTTTCCTAGTGCCTGTTGTTCCTGACTGTTTGGGGTCACATACCTTCATATGTTATTAATCTTTGTAATGGTTTTCACATTCTGTAAGCTGAGGAGACATTTTACTGGTCTCTGCGAGTACAGTCAAATTCTTTATTCTTCAAAAAGAACGAGTGAAAAATAAATCTGAATTTCTTGGACACCAGTGAGATGTTTCTTTCTCCAGATGGCTCCTCAATAAACTGTTAAATAGTATTTGTGCTCCAATGTGAAGCTCATATTAATTTGATATTTGCACAGAACAAATGTGTGAACTGACTGGATAGAATGCATAGGTTAAACAGCAAAGCCCAAATAATCCTCTGACTACAATCTCCAGCTGTCGCAGGATAAGTAGCGTTGTCATCTTTAAGGAATTTGCTCCAAATAGTTACACTAACATGTATCCAATTAGGAACTGAACCAGGGTCTAGATCAGTAAAACATCAGAGCCTAAGAAATACTGAGGAATGATCTCCCTTCATGTAGTAAAACAGCAGGAAGTCTCTGTAGCTTAGTCTATGTTTTCTCTTGCCCAACCTTGACATTACTACCTCATGCTTGTTTCCAGGGCTTTTCTTAACACCAAGTCTTAATAAATGGGGAACGGTCAACCTCTTGAGTTGTCATGGAGCAGCCCAGGTAGTGGTTAGCCTGCAGGAGGACCGTGGAAGCATTGTATTGTATAGGAGGACCCTAACTTTTCCCTACAAACAGGAAATCAGAGGGTGGGATTCTTAGTCACAGTATGCCCTGGAGACAAGGAGCGGCTGTGTCTTAGCACACTTCACAGGGAGTTACTGTCTGTCTGTGTTTACCTCTTGCTAAATCCATACAGAAAGCCTTGTGAAACAAAATGATCTTCCCAGAAATGACTGTAAGTGTCCTGCTGTTCACAGTTTATTCCAAAGTCAACACAGAATGTGTAGACCTTAACAAATATTAAACCTTTCTGTTTTTTAAAAATAACTCAACTCACACTTAAGTAAAGTCATTATGAAAGTTAACTTGTTGAAACTAGCAAAGAAAATGACTCACTTTTAGAAAACATACATAAGCACATTTATAGCCGCAATGCAAAAAATTCCAGATTGTAGTTAACCACAATTTTCTGGTTAATTTACCATAAGTCTGACATAAAGAAGTTATTTGACGGTTGAACCGGTTGAACCTCTATTAAATTTCCTGTATCCTATACATAGCTATAGATTTTACAACTTTTACAACAATTTTACAACTTACACTTCATTAAGAGTGTGTTGTGGCATTTTAAGGGCTCCATAAACATATACATTACTCTCCTATTAAATTAAGATGAAAACGAAGAACATAACTGAGGAGCTAAAAAGAGGTGTATGTTTTCTACAAACTTTATTATACTGAGATAGTTTTATTGCTTTGCGGCATTTTGTGCAGCAAATTGTAGAAAATTACAAGAATTCTTGAAGAAATCAAAGTTGGTATTTTCCATTTGCAAAATACTGTAACACATTGACTATAAGCACAAATCTTTCTCAAGGTGTGGTCATTTGTAAAGGTGAGTACTAAATTAAACACTGAATATTGAATATGTTTCTCTTCTCTCTTCTTTTAAGCTCTCAACATCGATCGCTGGAACCTGGAGTGTGAGTTCAACAACACCGACCATCGTACTGATCTCAACGGTGTAGATCGTCTGATTGTGAGGAGAGGCCAGCCATTCACAATTAGCCTGTACCTCCGCTCAGGGACATACCAACCTGGAGTCAGCTCTCTTGACTGCATTGCAGAAACAGGTGATACACCTCATTTACCCCTTTACTTTTGCATCTTTCTTAATTATGCTTGGTAAATGAATGCAGTGTATCTATCAGGAGTTGTCGTATTAAATGCAAATGTATACCTCTTTATTCCTTTAAAATATTCAGGTTTCTGTTTGTGGACTGTGTAATGGTCATAGGCACTTCATCAAAACATACAGACCAAAAAAAAAGCACAAATATTTGAAAAATGTGCTTCATAACAATCCTATAATGATCAGAGGTTGAAAGAAAAGCATTGTGTTTGTGTCCTGTTAGGAAGTTAAGGGCACATTGGAAACACCTAGTACAGTAGCTGTGTTCTGTTTGCATTATAATGTTTTGCTACCTATTGTGATTTCAAAGGTAAGAGGGGGAAAGGAGTGGCGATGTTGATGGAAAGGAAAAGGATGTAATTTTCCCTTGTTCAGCTGTCAGTGGTGCAGCTACTGTTACTTTGAGCCCACTTACAGTAACTGTAAGATGTTATGTTATTTTTTTCCACTTCTCCCTCTTTGTTCTCGGGGTTATTGTTGATAGCAATGACGGTATTCCCGTGTATTTGCCCTCAGAGTACCCTAGAAATACCCTGGAACTATCTGTTTCTCCTCCTCAGTTCGTATTTGGATAGACTTCTTATGTTTGTTACTTGTTATCTCATGAGTTTGATAAGACAGCTGCTGCTTGCCACCAAATCCAACTGTTTAAACAGGAAATATTGCTTGCCAACAGGAAGGCATGTGCATAATCATAGATAACACTATCAACCATTATAAGTCAAGTACATTTTAATGGGTTTAAGTGGAATCCTTAATCCATTCCAGTGAGACGGAAGTGATCAAAGAGCCCTTGGTTTTGTTTGGCTGAATGGAAGAAGTGACAGACTCATGGGACTGAAGTTAACACAAATGATTTTAGGTTTATGTAACTTACCAGAACTCAAATCTCAACTGCGGTCGCTGAGGGAGACTTGAGTCCCAGTCAACTTTGGTCATAAATGGGTGCTATTCCACAGTTATGCTGTCCATGCACGAGCAGAGATTCCAGAAATGTTTGAACTAAATTTAGGCAGTGTTGAGAAAACAGTGAAAGTGTACCCTCTGAGTTTCCATTCCTCAGGCACAAATGTTTCACTAAAATCTCCTGGCTTCTTCCCAAATGCAGTCTCAGGACTCTGACCATATTCACTGTTACATGCAGGTCCTCAACCCTCTGAGCAGTATGGCACAAGGGCCTCCTTTGGTCTGTCTGCCAAAATTGACACTTCCTGCTGGAGCGCCGCTGTCACCAGTCCCCCTGGAGAAATGGTGGCCCTGTCTATCTGCTCTGCCCCTAATGCACCTATAGGCCGCTATACCCTGACCCTGGGGCAATCCGGGCAGATTGAGTTTATCCTGCTCTTTAACCCCTGGTGCCAAGGTGAGTAAACAGACCATATGTCAAGCTGTCGTGTAGTGGATCTTGTGTAGTGATCCAAGGTTACAAAATGCTTTGATGGAGTTTCATGTCAGGGTGGGGCTTATGACAGGAGCTATTCAGGACCAGTGGTAATGCTAGTAATTTAGTGCAAAAACTATTGATGGGGAATTGGGCTAGTGAATTAATTTAAATGAAAGCTGCTATCATCAATATTTTTATATTAACAATGGATCAAATGACTACATCTATTTAAAAGGGGGCTCACAAAGTGACAAACACATGCAAAACATTCACCTGTTTCTGCAGTTCCCCTCAGCTCTACGGAGCTTTAGCAGCGTTCAGATCATTGTTTTGGTTTTCTGGTTGGTTGATGCAGCAGAAGGTTTTCAGTGAAAGAGCTCTAAAAACCCACTGTAAGCTCAAATGGCAGCAACTACAAATGCTGGTGAATATAGTGAAGCATTTAATAGTTAAAGATCCAGATATCTCCCTCAAGAGTTGATGGAAACCAAAAAAGAGAGAATATTGGACTTAAATCAGTCAGGGCTACCAGAGGCACAACTTCAACTGAACACTAATGTTGCTCCGTGTCTGCTGGATGTGTAAATAAGTAACTGTTTGCTAGCAAGTTTGTTATATTATCACTTTTTAAGCTGATATGTTTCTTTAAAATGAGTCCATGTGGCCAAAAAAATAATTGATGCAGTTTAAGTAGAAGTTTCACTATGAAAAAACTTGCAAGGTGAGAATATTTGTGCTTTTGAGTTTCCAGGAAATGAAGATATGTGTACCAGTCTTGACATGAATTGGAACATTTATTGTAGTGTTTGTGATGTCTCTTGGCAACAGGAGATGTAGTATACATGGACAATGAGAAGAGTTTGGAAGAGTATGTTCTGTCTCAGGATGGAATCATCTTTCGAGGCTCCAACAAACATCCCATACCTACTCCCTGGAACTTTGGCCAGGTACCAACACCAACACTAATGATTTCAGCCTCACCTCATCATTCACACATATTTATCCTGGAGAGCCAACATTGTGCCAGAGTGGTGAAAGAATCATGTTTATTGTATCCTGATAACAGGAAAATATCCAAGACCTATCAATTGATTTACGGTGTGTTACATAATGGCAAACACACTATCATTTTGACACTGAAATGAACTGAGATATTGGTATCTAACAGTAGACAGTCTAGGTCTGATAAAGTGCCTGGCATTACTAGTGCATTACTCATGCAGCTATCAAGACTTTACGGCATGGTAGAATTAAAAATCAAAAAAAAAATTTTTTTTAAAGGTTTTCAAAAGGATGTTGGACCATTAACCTCACTCTGATTGCCCCATGTCTTATCACTGACAAACAGCTGATCAGCAGTAACACCTGCTTGTTTTTTTCTGTACAGTTTGAAACTGGAATCCTCGATATCTGTCTGAGGATTTTGGATATGAATCCTAAATGTCTGCGTAATCCTGGCAAAGACTGTTCAGGCAGAAGAAATCCCATTTACGTGTCCAGAGTGCTTAGTGCTATGGTATGTCATATTCATTTCTATTATTTCCATTCACTTTTCTGATTAGAAATAGATACTTGTTGCTGCTGTTTTATTTATGTGCATAGAAAGGTTTAGGTGTGAGTGTTACCAATGACATAGTTAAACTAAACATGAAAAGCTTGGAGTTCATATGTAAAAAATACCTTTTTACACTCCTTTCCTGTGCTTGGTAGGTGAATTGTAATGATGACAAAGGAGTGGTGCTGGGAAACTGGACAGGCAAGTATGACGGAGGTGTCAGCCCGATGTCCTGGAGGGGCAGTGTGGAGATTTTGCGGAACTGGGACACACAGGCCTGTCAGCCTGTTTGCTACGGACAGTGCTGGGTGTTTGCTGCAGTCGCCTGCACAAGTAAGATAGGATAGTGCAGAACTTGGGAGCCTATCACAAGGAAACACACTTGATTTCTCTCAAAAAGACACAACAACATATATGTGAAAATACAGTGATGACATAGATTTTGCTCCTCCTCCGAGCATTGCAATACTGATGTAAGTTGTTTTTGTACTCTGTTAGTTTCCAGAGCACTTGGCATCCCCTGCAGAGTCGTCACCAACTACTGGTCAGCCCACGACAGCAACAGCAACCTGATGATTGAACGCTACATTGATGAAAATGGAAAACTCTTGAAATCTGGAGAAATGATCTGGTCAGAACGCCTATTAAATTTTATGTCTTTAATCCTACATTAGAAGGAGGGGTTGTAACAACGCTCTTGTACACACATCACATATTTGGTAGATTGATTTTAATATATTCCAAAAAAAATGAATTTAGGATTGCCTGGATAACTGTGAATTATTTGAAAGTGAATGTAAGGAACTCAGAAGGCCATTTGAAGTGTCAGATATCATGCTCCTTTTGAAAAGGGTGCATAGAAAAATTAAATGCAATCCAGTATGTATATACTGTATGTATATATTTTTTCATTTATGTTCTATACCTCAAATATGGCAATGTAATCTCAAATTGAAATGAAAGTAATCAGAAAACATTGCTTAAGAATTCAGTAGAACATAATACATGCCAAAACAGAAAATGTATCAAATAGGGATTCAGCTGATGGTGTGTATTGTATCACAGGAACTATCACTGCTGGGTGGAGAGCTGGATGACCAGGCCTGACCTTAAATCTGATTTTAACGGCTGGCAGGCCAGTGACCCCACACCCCAGGAGAAAAGTGGAGGTAACAACTCTCTGCATTAAAGAACCTGTAAAGCCTTTTTATCCTATTTATCAAAGGAGATCCTCACCAAAGTGTGTCTTCTTTTAGGAGTGTACTGCTGCGGCCCCGTCCCGCTCAGGGCCATCAAGGAGGGCGAACTCACGTTCAAGTATGATGCCCCGTTTATCTTTGCTGAGGTCAACGCTGACATCATCACTTTCATGAAGAGAAAAGACGGCAGCACATCAGAAGTCACTACCTCTACAGTGGTGGGCCAGAAGATCAGTACGAAGAGTGTAGGCAGTGACGACAGAGAGGACATCACCCATCTCTACAAGTATTCTGAAGGTAGACAACACTGCTGTTCCTACTGTACATGTAAACAAACATCTCAGTTAATAACAATATGATACAAACCATTCCACAATTTGAGATTTGAGAAGAAAAGTTATTACTTTTCACAAGAGTGCTCACTAGGACGCTAAGTTGGCCTTAATCACAAATAGTGTATATTATTACAACACACCATAAAGATGACAAACGTCCTCCGAACACCAGCAGGTCACACAAAGGTCACTTTCTATGTAAATTCCTACATTCCTTATCTGTATTTGTGTTACTCCTAATATACATAAAATCAGTTCTACATTGCCTTTGTCTGCGAAGGTCAGGTTTATGGTTCATTGTACAGGTCATTTGCTATGCTACATATATAGAAATTGACTATTTTCAATGGCAAACCTTAAAACTTAAAATTTGAGATTTCTTTTATTCAATGTGTGATTTTGTTGCTCTTATGATGCTAGGCTCCGCTGAAGAGCGAGCAGCTTTCGAGAAGGCCAACCATCAAAACAAGCTGCTCCATCAGCAGCAGAATCAAGGCCTACAACTCACTATCAAACCCTCATCAGAGATGAGGAAGGGCTGCGACTTTGACGTATATGCCGAGGTTATTAACAAGACAGACAGCGTCAAGAAGTGCCGCCTGGTGTTTGGATCCTGTGCTGCGTCCTACAATGGGACTCTGGGAGAGAATTGTGGCTTTAAAGATCTGCTCAATGTTGAACTCTCACCAGGAGCAGGTAAGCCAAATCACTGTGTTACATTTGCATAAATATGTATATACAGTTGGCAGGCTTGTATATGTTGTATGTGTTATTCCAGGGAGGAAGGTCCCACTAAAGCTGAACTATTCTAAGTACAGTACCGCACTCACTGAGGACAACTTAATCCGTCTGGCTGCTTTGTTGGTTGACTACAGCACCGGAGAGGCAACGCTGGCAGTGAGAAACATTGTACTGGATAATCCTGAGATCAAAGTCAGAGTAAGTGCAATAGCCTGCAACAAGAGATCTAGAGTAGACTTAAGAAACAAGACAGCAGTGTGTAAAATCCAGTCAGGACATCTTTTTGGTTGTCATTACTATGGAAGGACAAGTTGGTCACTAACAGTGGCAAAAGATTAAAGTTAATGCAAGCTCAAAGCCAAAACTATGAAAATTGATTTGACATGTTAAAACTTAGGCTAATGAATCATGAAAAACAATGTTAGTGACAAGTTTTCTTGATGTTGGCTGATGTTCTGAAAAGCTCAATATCAGCCATACCATGCTATTGAAGCTCTGCCATACTACTGCTACTGTGGCCTACAGTGTTCAACTATTACTGTCTGAAGAGCTGCAAGAGTATGTCAGCACAGATATATTACAGGACACCAACTGCCATTCCTATGTATTAAAAGAGCTTTGCCAAAACAAAACTGTGCTGTACTCACTGTGAGGCTTGCATCAGCTAACACCCAGAGGTGGCTGTTCTCTGCAGATCCTGGGTGAACCGAAGGAGAATCGGAAACTGGCTGCAGAGATCACTCTACAAAATCCTCTGCCAGAGCCGCTGGAGAACTGCTGCTTCAGCATCGAGGGAGCCAACCTGACTGGGGGGCGCGCCATCTCTGAGAGGTTGTATAAGTGCCTCCGACTTGACTTTGTTATTTCTTCACTAACACAGAGCGACAACTGACCAGTCATGTATTAAAAACTGTAACACAACTAAATAGACATAAACATGCATGCAGAAGGACGATTTTAGTCACACTAGAACATTAGTCACACTTGTGTAATGGCAATGTTTCCTCCCTATTTGACTTTCCAACAGTGAGATGTGTGTTATATTTGATTTATTTGTTGTTCTGGTCTTGATGCTGCGTTTAGATGCATGACTGGATGTGCTGCTGTTTAGTCAGGTCAAGAAAACTGATGAGATGGCTTGTTATTGCTCAAAAATGATCTCTTTATGAGGTTATTTGTATACTTTGAGCTCACTGAATGAGTACAGAGTAGCCAATCAATTACTTTGCATAAATTTAGTTTTAGATTTTTGAATGCATGAACGGTGATGATGTGTCTGTATGCTCAGGTGTATTTAAGAAGGAACAAAACCTTCACTCGTCTAGTGAACAGTTCAAACATTGCAGCTCCATCTCTTTGTCTCCATAAATAGTCAGAACTGTCACAGGTCTTTTGTCAGTGGAAATTACCTTATTTTCTAAATATTTATGCAATCCTATGCGGACTGTCATAAAGCACTAATAGTACGTGTCACTAATATTTAAATATTTACCCTACAGGCTGGGCTCTGCAGTGGGACCTGGGGAAGAAGTCAAGGCTAAAATTTACTTCACTCCCAACCATTCTGGGCTGAGAAAGCTGGTGGTCAACTTCGACAGCAACAAGCTGTGTCATGTTAAGGGCTACAGAAATGTCATCATTGGAAAATAGAGTTTATCAACCTTCACGGCCCATCAGACAAAAAGAGGATGAAGCATGTTTTACATTTAAATTGATATTAGCTAACATCATTCTTACTTTTTTGCATAGTGTTTAAAACAAAATGCTTTTTCTGTCCAAATACTTTACTTACTGTATACTGAAGATTGATAATTTTTTTTGTTCAGAGACATAAGTATTTTAATGTGACCTGTGAACATTTTTACTCATTTAAACTAATCAAATCTGTGCATGCAAAAGTTAAAAACTGTATATCCACCATCTCTTTTCACATTCTGATGTGATGATTATTATTATAAGTACCATGTACTATTTTTATATTTTCTAAGTGCTACAATTAAAATAATTGTTTCTTATTCTTCAACCATATAGACTGTCTTCACACAGACCTTGAATATGTTGGACAAAATGTATTCTACCTGGAGCATAGATGCAACATGTAAATGTATTTTTAAGTTTACACTTCAAGCAAACACATAAAGCAGCCTGTAGCAAAGATGACGAAGCATCTGGTGTGGACTTTGTGAAGTTGTTTCACCTTGTTGTTGATGTACAATGATCAAGTAATATTAACATGAACATATGCATTAAGTTAGACAGCACGCAGCCCAAACATTTTTCAAAATCAGAAGATGGAGGGCATCTCCAAATGCAGCAAATGTGCTGGTTTTAATGTTTCACATTTTGCCTGTAGTATGTAGCCAATAACACATTAAAGATAACACTTGTGACTAATCATTTGTATTTATACCCTGAACCCCTTTGCCTGGTGTACCCTTCTTTTCCTCAACTTGTCTACTATGGCCCCTACCCCGGACTGCCCTGTTCACCAGCTGTCATGCTTCTAGTGACTGTACCCTCTATGCCTCCTCTGAACAGGGAGATGCCTGTTGTTTTTGGCCCTGTTTCCCAGTGTCTGTGAACACAACTGACACTCTTGGCAAGAGGAAACACAACATGATATTGGCCTGAAAGTTTAATTGAATTAAACAACAACAGAAATGAAAACAATAATCTGTAAAAAAAACAACAACAGTAACAAATGTGACACAGAATCAACAGTTATTCAGCGGTCCTTTGTGACCTTATTTAAGAACTCCCTGCAGTCACCACTGATTACCTCCTCTGGTGCACTGAACCCATTAATCTGCAGTTATGCAATGTTACTAAAGTACTGCAGTGCTGTGAACCACCATTTAAGGTTGCAGTCCTGCTTGTAGACCTACTGTACATGAAGTACAAGGAATAATGGATTTAAGGAAATGAAGAGAAGAGTGTAAAAACAGGAAAGTAATTGGCATTCTTTTCAGTGAATTTCAAATGTGATACTGCCCCAGCTGAACCTAATTATGCAATAGTGTACCAAAGTCTTTCATGTTACACACTGTGGAATTTATACTGCTGTTACTATGACCTAAAAAATGACTTTCTGCTAAAATCTATTTTTCCATGTGTGCATTCATGTAGTTGTGCATGTTTGATTTATTTCTGAGGTTAGAGGCAGCGCTGCTCTCTGCTGGTCAGAAACAGTACTTACAAGTGTTAGGAAAGCTACTGTAAAATGCATTGTTTGTGATGCACAGTAGCTGGCAGCAACACACAGCCAGTCAACTGTTAGCATGAACTTGAACAGGATGTTTGGTGTAGTGAAAGGAACCAATGCACATGCAAAATTGTCTATTGTCGGGAGTGTATGGGGCAGGTTAAACTGACCTAACTGTTATATATAAGTAAACAGTTATACGTTTAACACCTTTTGGCAGGGATGCAGAAAACCTTCATCTACCATCAAATCTACAACATGTGTTAATTGTAAAAATGTAGTTTCACCACACATAACAAGTTAAGACACACAAAGATATACAAACCAAGTTTGTGCTGCTAAACCACGGGAAAATGGCCTACCCACAAAAGCCATTATCAAATAGATCTAATTACTATGTTGAAACATTTCCAAATATTTCTGATTTTTTTTTTGTTTCACTCCAGCTGAAATCATGTATCATAGTATTATCAGTCCTTTCAACTAACAGAAGTACAGAAAAATCAATGGAAAGGGACCAAAGTCATTTCAAATGAATGTATTTAACAGAACAGATATCAAACAGCAGCACTTCAAACAAACACAGTCAGGAGGAGAATGTGATGCAGCAATGACAAACAAAAAGTTATATTTATATTGCGGCTGAGAGAATGAGTGATTAACATACGAGCTGTGCTTCTTGAGTCATTTGGTTACGTAGCACAGAATAAACTTTAATTCAGTCATAACAGTAAAAGTTTACAGTGCCAGGATTGAATATAGACAATAATTTACATACAGTATCATCTTGACGTGATGAAGGCATACATTTGTATTTTGACAAATATTCTAGTTGTGATTTAGAACGCTAAATACAGAGTTTCCCTTCAAAGTGTTAAAACAAAGATTGCATAAATAATTTAAAAAAATTGATAAATGAAAGATGCATATTTTATTCTTTATTCTTTAGAGAGCATTTATATTGAAATACTGCAGCTTTTGGCATGTGCTTAGTAGAAGAGTAGAAATGAGCCATTTCCAAAGGACAGGGTCTGTTCTGTGTCAGAGAAATTTATCTGTAAGGAAATGTTCTGGATGCTTGGCCAATGAAGGAGTCCTGCTCAGACAACATAAAAGTTTTTCCTTTGTTTTTACAGCCTTACTGTCACTTAAACATCAACTGAATGCAATAGGAAAAAGCACAGACACAAATAACAAAGCGACAAAAAGAACATATGTACTGTCAATAAAATGCTGCCCTTTATTGGCATTCAACAACATTGGCATCCAAACAACAATATTAAAGATAAGACAAAGAAAACACAAAGGGTCCATTTAACGACTGACGCCTCAACCCTGTGGTGACGTGTGTGTGTATGTGTTGATGACATTCTAAAGCACACAGCTCTCATTGCAGTCAGTGGTGCTGTCAGCTGATCTCCTCTTCAGTTCCCTGCCCTCTGTCTGGTGGTGAGGGTGTGGGTGGACTGTGTTCCCCTGCGACCGGTGCCTTGGTTCCTGCAGCTGAACGTCATCCGACCCCTGTCTCCGCTCAGGCTCTACTTGGAGGTAGGCCCGAACACGGTGGTGCTGCGCCACTGTGCCGCTGAAGTCAATGACACGACACTCGTACGTGCCCTCGTCTGACGGCTTGACGCTGGACAGGCGGAGCTTGTGGGAGATGTTGCTGCCGGCCACTTTCACCACCTAATGAGGACAAAAGTAATATAATATAATACCATAAACCAACAACATAATTTAATGTTGCAAGCTAACTACACCTTTTTCTGAACTTTATAGAGTTAACATAGCATCCATCCATAAATGGAAACAATCTTGCAAAGCTTGCTGGGTAAGAAGCTTAAAAAAATCAACTACTTTGATATATTGACTGTGCTTTTTTCTAGTTGACAGTTGGTGCTAAATCAAACTCACACTAATTTTAGTGGCATCTTTGGACGTCTTCTCCAGGGGCACAACCTGCACAGAAATATGGATGAAGCATTAGCAACAGAAGGCTGATCAAGGCTGCACTTAAAAAAACAACAAAAAAAACAGTGGACATGTTTGATGTTTTCAGTGGGTTTTCTTAACAAAGTTTAGCTTCCTTGGATTTCAGTTCTGTTCCAGTTACCATTTTCTTTGGTGTTTGAGATTTATGTTTTTGTCTGCATGTGTATGCATGCTTATATGTGCATGTTTGTATGGGCACGCAGTCGACAGCACCAGGCATGTGAGCCTCTGAGCAGGAGAGTGTGTGTGTGTATGCAGAGGCACAGAGGTATTCTTTTGGGCATAGGTATGAATTATGCATGGAGCAGACAGAGATTTTGAAAATCTATTTCTCTCTCCGTGCCAATTATAGTGTCTAGAGGCACAACAGGGGAGCCTGAGTTCCCCCATGATGGGAGAGAGTCAACCTGTTCCCCCAGTGCTGGCAAATGCTAATCAGCAATTATCCCTTCGTTTCCGTGCCAGAGGGTTTCTGCCGTGGCTAATATTGCATTTCCCTCAGTCTGGTGGTATACAGTACGCTTTAGGTTGAGTTTGAGCAGTTCTGTCCAATAAAATGAACTGTAACCGCTGAAAAAGTGAAACCGCAAATGGACATAATAAATAAAAAAGGTTTAAGCTTGGAAGAAAAAATGTGGGTCGCTGAGTAAAAAAAGGTTTTGAATAAAATTATCACAAAAATGCTCTAACTGATATCATGAATAAGAAAATATCCATCACAAATTATGTTATGATAGGCTGCTTTTAAGGATTAACCATGAGCAAAAGTATCTCAATGATACAGATAATAAGCTCCATTTTGTTTTCCTTTTTACTGGAAACCACACACACACAAACAATATATTGTTTACACACAGAAATAGAGAAATGTATTTTTTCGAACATGGACGATGCACAAAGACATATATGAAACTTTTCAGTTAGACCCTTTATCACCACCCAGGTGGTTCAAAACTTGCATATTGATTTCTGTGCGGTACAGCAAACATTGATTGATCTTAAATTACTGTTAAACTCAGATATAAGAAAATGTATGCTGATTTCTACAGTGCCATTGAAGTAAATATTACTACTCTTGATGGGACACCAACTGAAAGAGAATCCCCTTATGAATACCTTGGTTTCTGGATAGATGACAAGCTGTGTTTCAAAAACATACTGAGGAAATGGTCTTTAAAAAAGTCTTTAAAAGCAAAACTGGCTTTTATAGAAATAAGGCATGAAGAAAGAAAATTGTTCAGTCAACCTTTTTATCCGTTATGGACTATGGTGATGTAATTTATATGCACTGATGTAATTTATATGCACTCTCGATGCAGTCTATCATTTGGCCCTAAGGTTCATAACTAGGGAAGGCTTTAGAACGCATTATTGTATTCTACATCAGAAAGTTGGGTGGCAGTCGTTGGCAGTGAGAAGAGAACAGCACTGCATTCTATTTACATACAAAGCTCTCCTTGGCAAACTTCCTGGGTACCTTACATGTCTTATTAACTACAGTTACATTTCACACTGCCCTAGGTCCCAAGACTATTTGATCCTTGAAAATCAACATGTTAGCACTGAGATTTGGAAATTGCCTTATAAATATTACTCTCCACACAAGTGGAACAACTTGCAGAAGATAGTAAAATTAGATAAGTTAATCCCTCTTAATCATTTTAAATCTCTTTTAGCTGACACAGGGCAGTGTAAATGCATGTGTTTTAATTGAGCTTTAACTTTTATGTGCATATATTGCTTTTTACTGCCTTAATGTGTTTTCATATTATGTGTTTTATTGCTTTTGTATATTGCTTTTATTGTTTCTTATATTTTATATTACTTATTGCTTATCTGTTCATATTTGCTTTTTATATTTGCCGATTATGTTTATTTCTTCTTATATTTTATATTTGTATTGTAATCAGGGCATCCTTGTAAAAGAGAGCTTGCTCTCAGTGGCCTACCCTGTCTAAATAAAGGTTTGAATGAATGCATGAATCAGGGTTAACGTTATACCATTTCTTTTCTTTTTTTCTTCTACTTGGTGCACAATTTATTTGGCATTTTATACATGAACATAAATGCCCATATGTTACCTTATGTAATTATGATTATGATTGATGCTTTTCTTAGGGTTTTGGATATGTGTTACTAAATATCTTAATTTATTTTTGGTATTTGGTGCATAACATGGAAAGAGTGACTAACTTACTTTAAGCACCATACACACTCAGTCATCACAAAGTACATTAATACATTCAACAACAAGAAAAAAACTTTCTTTTTAATTACTTCTTGCTTACATTATTAGTGATCTGTGCAGGCTTCTCTTGCCAGTCTCTGTGGTCCTTGATGTACCACCACTGGATCTCCAGAGAGTAGGAGGGAGAGCCCGCCCCGCGGAAGGAGCAAGCCATCTCTATATCCTCACCACTGTGCGTCGTGATGTCGTGCGGCACCTCTGTAAAGAGAGCTGGAGGAGAAAAAAAAAGAAAAATTAAAGAAAAGTTGAGACAAATGATGGGTTTAATACATCCCCAAAATGACAGAAACACAAATCCTTAAGATTTCTATTTCCACGAGAGCTCAGTGACAACATGTAACGGGTGACATGGCTACATCACACTTCAGCAAGAGAAAAACTGTGTGATACATGAGGACAAGGTGTCAGTAGCCAAGTAAATATAGCAATGGCAAATTCAGAAAGAAGGTATCAACTTGACAAACCAGAGCTACTTGTACCCTGACTATTTGGTAATAATTTTTAGGTATTATCCAACATGCATGATCAATTGCATTACATACTGTATATCCTGTAATAAGTACAGTTCTGTAGTTTTTATTCCCTTTGTTTTTTCCCCTACATCTACATTTACAGTTTGAATAATCTTTTTAATCTGTTGTCATCATTTTACAAGTAGTGTAAAGAGGGCAGAACTGAATAAAACTGAATATATATAAACTAAAATGACAGGGTGTTAAGGACATTATTTATCTACTGTCGATAGTACAGCAGCCTGAACTGAACATTATACAGATATACTAATTTGTAAGTGTCATTGCACTTCAATCCCACACACAAGACCAACCACCTCCATAGAGAACATCATTTTCTCTCTGGATTGGCTTTCAGTAATGGTCAATAATTCATCATAACAGCACATTTCTCATCACATATCATCTGACTCAGAGAGTGTGAGTGTGTGTGTGTGTGTGGTGTGTGGGGGGAGCACTTGTAATCCTTCTGGTGTATAGGAGCTCAAGAAAATAGAGACGTCAACTGACCAAATGCTCCTTTATCTGTAAACACACATTCAGCCGACTTAAAACACACTGTAATTCATTGTTAATCCACTTCTACTCAGAATGGTGGGGAGAGACCGCCACTCCACAGCGTACCATCTGGTGATTGTGATAAAATAAAACAAAGAGAGACAAGACAAAAGAAAACATGACTCAGGTTGTTAATGGATGATACTATAATTGAGTTAAGGAGCACTTACAACTTGGGAGTTCCTTTAAAAAGCTCCCCCCCCCCCACATGGTCTGGAGTTTTAGATGTGACAAATTTCACTTGAATGCTGGAAGGATTTTGACTGCCAACTTTATGTTGAAATAAATATGGTCCGTTTACATGATTACAGCTTTTAATCATTGCTACAATACTGTATATTAAGCCTGGAGAAGACATATAACTGATGGACACATTGAACCCCGATACCAGTCAGAAATGACATGAATTTAACCTTTATGGTGGTTTTGCTCTTTTGTACAAATAACTTCTATACATGGAATCAATACACAATCAGCATACACACCATGCTGAGCTTTTATGTGATGAAATGTCATCTCATTATAGTCAGTTTAATGTTGCACATGCAGTATTCATAAAGTACTGATTATTGTAATTATGATATGGTTAATATATAGTGAAAATCCAAGGTAATCTGCATTAATTAGATAACTGCCCATTTTAGTCATGTTTTCACAATCACCACAACAAATACACACTTCTTTCTCATCTTGGTCAACTCTTACATCCTCTCTCTCAACCTAAGTGACTGCATTAAATATATATGAGCATATTTAGGCAAGGTAAGTTCATTTGTATAGCACATTTCAACAAGGCAATTCAACGTGCTTTACATAAACATAAAAGGCATCAAGACAAAATGTAAAAGCAACATAAGGCAAAATAATTTTTTTTTTAAAGAGTTAATAGAAAATAAAAATAAGCTAAAATAGAATAAAACAAATAAAACAGGAGAATAAAAGTTACAGTGCAGTGAAAGATATTAATAACCTGACACACCAGATGGTTTGTTACACAGAAACATCTGAGAAGTCGTCCTTGGAAACTGTTTGGAAAAGGCCAAGGCACTTTCAAAAAATACTTGGCAGGTGATTGAATGAACCATCTGTCTATCACCAACTTACCTTGTGAGGCAACTGGATTCTTGCAAGAAACATCATAGGACGCTTGTTGGTCCACACCAAGCGGGTAGCTCCCAGTCCAAAAAGTGAAGCCAATGCGAAATACCTTAAACCTGCATTCTTTCTAATGGCCAGCAGGGGGTGACTCATACAAAAAGAAGTCCAATTGTATGGAAGTCTATGGGAAAATGACCCTACTTGTCACTTTATTACCTCAGTAAACACTTTCCTAATGAGTTTATGATCTCAATCACTAGTTTCAAGTCTTCTTCAATACAGCATGATATTCATTTAGTAAATTATGGTCCATTTACAGTAAAATAGACGATAAAGCAGGGTATGCTTTAGGGTGTGGCTACCTTGTGATTGACAAGTCGTTACCACAGCAATGTTGCTTGTGTCATATAACCATGGTGTAACCCCAGATTCACAATGTAGGCATAGCTGCCACTATTTCAGTGTGTTTTCAGTTCATGAAAGTTAATTGTAACATGTTGGTCACCTAAAAGTCTTTTTCAGTGTTTGGTTGTACTAAAAGACCCTCTAATGGGGTCAGCTGGTCAGTTTTTCCGGGTAAGTACATTTTGTTTAATAGTTTTAAGCCTGTTTTTTGCTAATGAAAATTAGCATTAACATTTTCATACTAGGTTCAGCTCCACCCTCTCATCCAAATATGGTCACTTCTTGCTCCACAAATCAAAGATGGGATGGTCAAATCCCCAAACTCGAGGCTTCAAAACGGCAGTCCACAAACCAGTGGGTGACGTCACAATAACTACGTCCAAATTTTTTTTTACAGTCTAGCGAATAACTTGAAGCCTGACAAGATGGATTCTTGTGTGATCTTGTGACGTCATGATCTCGCAAATCCAGCTGTCTCGCAAGGTAAAGAATAATCAAAAGCCTCAAATTTAATCTAATAAAAGGCAGTGGTAAACAGAAAAGTCCTCAGCCTTGATTAAAAAGAACTGAGAGTTGCAGCAGACCCTAAGTTTTCTGGGAGTTTGTTCCAGATATGTGGAGCATAAAAACTGAAAGCTGATTCTCCAAGTCTGGATGGTTCATAAGGTAGCAGAAGATCAGAAATGTATTTTGGCCCTAAACCATTCAGTGCTTTTTAAACCAACAGCAGTATTTTGAAATCAATTCTTTGACAGACAGGAAGCCAATGTAAAGATCTGAGAACTGGAGTGATAAGATCCACTTATTTGGTTTTAGTGAGAGTTCGAGGAGCAGCATTCTGAATCAGCTGCAGCTGTCTGACTTGTAAAGACACCCTTACTGTAGTCAAGTTGACTAAGATAAAGGCATAGATATTTTTATCAAAATCCTACTGAGAAATAATTCTTTTAATTCTTGATATATTCTTAAGGTAATAGTAGGCTGACTTTGTAATTGTCTTAATATGGCTGTTGAAATTCAGGTCTGAGTCCACGACTACACCAAGATTTCTGGCTTGGTTTGTGGTTTTTAACATTACTAATTGAAGCTGAGCACTTATTTTTAATCATTCTTCCTTGGCTCAAAAACAATTACTTTAGTTTTATCTTTGTTTAATTAAAGAAAACTCTGGCACATTCAATTGTTGATTTGTTCAATGCACTTACTCAGTCATTGTATTGGACCATAGTCCCCTGGTGATGTGGTTATGTAAATTTGTGTGTCGTCTGCATAATTATGGTAAAATATTTTGTTGTTTTCTATAATCTGAGCCAGTGGGATCATGTGGATGTTGAACAGAAGAGACCCCAGAATGGAGCCTTGGGGAACTCCACATGTCATTTTTGCCTACTCAGATGTGTAATTACCTAAAGTAAACCCTGTCCTTTAAGTAGGATTCAAACCAGTTTAGTACAGAAAGTCCCACCCAGTTTTCCAGTCTGTCTAGAAATATGTTGTGGTTGAGCACTGAGATCCAATAATACAAAGACTGAAATTCTGCCACTGTCAGTGTTTAAGTGGATGTCATTGAAGACCTTTACAAGAGCAGTCTCAGTGCTGTGGTGTGGTCAAAATCCTGACTGGAAGACATGAAAACAGTTCTTTGGTGCTGAGAAGTTGTTCAGCTGTTGAAAAACATTTTCATTAATTTGACTTAAAAACGGGAGATTCGATATGGGCCTGTAATTGTTCATTAGTGAAGTGTATAGATTGTTCTTTTTTAAGAGTGGCTTGATGACTGCAGCTTTCAAGGCCAGTGGGAAGAAACCTGAGAGAAGACATGTGTTGACAATTTGAAGAAGATCTGAAGCCATGCAGTTAGAAACATTTTTGAAAAAGCCTATAGGCAGAATGTCAAGGCAGCAGGAGGAGGATTTCAGATGTTATATAATGACTGCTGAAGCCTCAACTTTTAAATACATTTTTGCACAAAATGACTGTGTGGACACACTGTGGATTTTGGCCCCTTTCACTTATATTGAAAGCACATTTGAAGGGGATCTTTTAATAGACAGTATGAACATGAGGAATGATTACAGTGGGAAATTTTCAATCATTTCAATGTTCATTTGGGCACCTGACTTGTTTTAAGATAGACTTGAGAAATTGTGAACCTATTCTTTAAGGGAGTATTTGGAAGTAGTGCAACAATTAGAATCAAATACATTGTCAAGTTTCCTCAACAATACACAGAACCTATAGAGCCTAATTTATTGTATTTATTAGGTGAATTTGTAGTTATTTATAAGTATTATAATTATTATAAGTATTATATAAGTATTGTGTATTTATTTGTAAGTATTTATTCTGATGATCTCTGCTGCAGCCTCTTGAAAGCTCCCACTTTACACAAAGAGTAAATATAAAAAGGCTTTACACAGTAAAATTCTTAAAACTCATTACACACACCCACACATTGAAATTTGAAGGAAGACTTCTACATGAGCGAAACTTTAATACATGATCTACTCACTCTGGAGATTTGACAGCAGCTGTTATAAAATAGTAAAAGGTTCTAGAGACAGTCTTTGGTACATGAAGTGTCATTACAAAGTAAGCTGTGACTTCTTTGCTTTATGCATAGATAATATTCTACGATAACGCTCTTTAAGAGCCTAACCCTGCAAAAGAGAGACAGGCGGGAAATCTTCAGAGCGGGTGAGCAGAGAGAGGAATCAGTCACTGCATCTGTAATTGACAAAGCTGATCCGGGGATGAACAGGAAGATGTAAGGAAAAGCCTGAGAATGGAGAAGCTGCAGAGAGGGCTTTGGTGCCATTTGACTGACTGAGCCCTCAGGAGTCTTGCCCTTGATGCACCGCTGCTTGCGGCTGGGCAGTGGCCTCATTTGTCAGGAGGAGGCGTACTGTAGGGATGGAGCCGCACAGAGGCCAATAAAGGAGAGGACGAGAAAAGAGAGGAAAAGAGAGAAAAGGACAAGGGCAGAGGTGAAGTGAGGTGAGTGTGGTGAGAAGAAAGCGCTAAGAAAGATCGATGGAAAAGTGAGGAAAAGTGATAGGAAAGGCTGAGAAGCTGAAAAGCAAAGAACCACACATACTGTACAATGATAAGAAAGAAAAAGACCTTTAGAAAGGCTTGTTAATACAGGAACGACAAAAAGTACCCTAAGTAGTTTTGACTTTGGTGATCCCTGACTTATCTTCTAGCACCACCAGCAGTTTGGCATGTTTTCTCCACACACTCACAGACAAAACCGTCAGCCTATGATAAAACACAGCCGACCACAATCAGAACGCTAAAACACCAGCAGCTGCTCAGATAATCAAAACTTCTCTCCAAAGTATTTTAGAAAAGAAACATCATTAAAACATCGCTGTGACCTGCAGGCTGACAGTGTGATAAAACACAGCTTTTATCATTCAGAATGATAAAAAAAAACAAGCAGCTGCCAAACAAATTGAAATGTGACTCACTAGTTGCCTTGATGTGAGGGGAACAGATGATAAGAAGCACAAATGCTGTCCAAAACTTTATCAGCGTTCAATCCATAAGAAACAAAATCTCCAAAAGTAGTGAGTAATATTTCCTTTTTAAATCCATGTTTAATTTCAAACTGTTATACAGTGTTATTTGTATTATTATGAATTGTTCAAAGGCAGAGCCCTGTGGGACTGTAGGGGTATATTTTAACTCCCTCAAAACCACAAATGCCAACCTCAAGGTGGCACTAGAGGAAAAGCCAGGGGAGCAAAAAATTCAGTAGGTTTGTTGCTCTGGAGACCATGAATATCTCTACTAACTGTCAATCCATCTTGCTGTTGAGGTATCTGATGATTTGATGAGATATTTCAATCTGGACCAAAGTGGTAGACTGACTGACATTTCCATCCCTAAAGCTACACCTCTCGTGTGGCTAAAAAAATGGAACAATATAAGCTTTACAAAGATGGGATCTATTGCACAATTGGATTGGATTGGATTGTGCAGGTGTACCTCATAAACTGGAAAGCCATTGTATGTCTCATCTCAATACCCAACTTATTGCAAATGATTAGAAACAGCAATAATGCGGCTCATATAGCCTGATAATATTGTGTTGTTGGGCCCCTGGTGAATTTATATTGCACCCTCTTTTAACCACAACAGTGGACACACTGCACCTGACACTCGGGCTGCTCTTCTGCTGCTGCTGAATGCTGCCACTATATTCACACAGTAAAACACAGTGAAAATCAACATATTTACTAGAGTATATATCCCTGACATTCTACTGAGACAACGATTGAAAGCCACAATCAAAGCATTCAAAGACTTGTGTCTATTCTTACATTTTCAGCTGAGAAAAAAAAAAGGTGGCTCGATTATAAAGGAGAAACAAGATGTCTCCATATTTCATATTCAAATGGTTGGAATGTTTTCCTGATCATTAAGGAGTATGCTTTTGTCATTTGGCAACATGGAGGTCCATTATGTATGAGCAGACAGCACTTGATGGTAAAAAACAGCACACGGTACACTCTAGCCACTGGAGACTACGTCTTTCTTAAACTTTTCCTGTCATGTTCTCCTCTATTATGCAAATTATCTTGAGATTGAAAAATAACAGATGAGATGCATTTCAGTCAAGCTCAGTCTACCTCTCCAATCCTGTTCCATCTGCATCCTACATTAAGATACTGACAGATACAAGGGCAGAGAAGATATTTTCTTCCTTTTTCTCTGAGGCCCGCGTTAAGAAGCAGCTATCATCTAGAGCGTAGCGCATGCAGTTCTCACGGACCTGTCAGCTACAAGTGGGTCATGAGAGGTGTGTTATACAACACACGGCCTGAAGCTATTACATATAGAAACACACAGCCTGAAGGTATGGTAGTATGTAAGAACACGCAGCATAATGCTGTGATCAAAGTGAAAGCTATTAAAGGCTCTGATAACCTATTTTCTCAAACAGCTTCTCACAACAGTATGAGTGATGAAATGCTACATGAATACATTATTTTCTGCAGTTTGAACAGTTTTCGTTATTTCACATGATAATTTTTGTACCACAGAGGTTGAATCATAATGACTCTTCAGATTGCCATGAAATTTGGTAAACACATTCATGTTCCCCCTAAGGATGAATTCTAATAACTTTGGTGATCTCCTGACTTTTCCTCTTTTACTCTGGTGTGGCTTTAGATGCTTAGTCTTAATTGAAACCTTGCAGAGAGTTGATTATTGTTATTAAAGCAGAGGTAAATGGTGACATAATTTCTACATGCTACACAAGGAGCTGGAGATAAAATAACGTACTTATAATTATTACAATAAGTACATTTAATATTTTACCTGGATACACAAGACAGTTGATACATTTTACTGCTTCCTAAGATTTCTTGTATCTTCTTCTTCTACTTTAAAAGTGAAGCCACTTACTCAAACAAATAGAAACTTCTACAGATAATGAGTGTTTTCAACTATCACCCTTCTAGGATACATTATTAAGACAGATGAAAGGACAGGAAAAGGAAGGAAGAAGTTATATATATATATATATAGTATAGATATATAAAGCAGACAAATGTTTGTTCAGTGTAATATTTTTGATTTCTGTGCAGCTCTGCATAACACAAAAGGAGACGAAACACGTTAAATGCTTCCTCTCTGATTTCTAGTGATTCTGCTGCACAGTGGGAGGCCTTTTCTAGGACAATTTCCTGTGGCACTAACTGTTTCTTAGATGCCACGGTAGACTGTAATCACAGCTGGCATTATGATTCACTTTCATCATGTCTCTCCTAATGGCAGGAAACTCTTTCAGAATAACAAGGCAATCCAATCTGAACTGAGCTAGTCCAAGAAATTCAGAAATAGCATCTGAGGGAATGGTTCTGATCATTATTATGTAGTTAAAGAATCCAGAAATGATTCTGTAACATAACCAGACTGCGAGGAGCTCACAGTAGCAGCAAGTACCTACACAATATATACAGCAACTAGTAAGCAGACAATTATTTATAAAACATTACACAGTAAGGCTAAATCAATACTTGGTGACACAAAAGATAAATGTCTCTCAATCATTTGATTGCGACAAATTCCTTTCACTCTGATGCCACAAATTTTTTATTTACCAAGTCAACTCTAACACATCTTGAAACTGATTTCAGCAAAAACAACAACACAAAAGTTTTCACCTGTCTTTTTATGATTTCATGTCCAGAATTCTTCTTTTTATAACAGTATTAACTTTGCATTTCAGAAACTGTAAATGTGTTTTGAACTGTCCTCCAAGTGAAAAAAAACATTTTAGTCTTTTTTTTTCTTCTTCTATATATCTTATTATTCAAGGCTGGCACGTCTTCTCTGAGATGCATGATGAAGAGCATGGAGAGTATGACAAAACTTATCACAATGGCTTGTAACTTTGAACTTATGGTGCCAGAGCTGAAGCCTGGAATAGCAGAGAGCTTCACTGTACATAAAATATATGACCAAAACAACAGGAGGTGGCATTTCAATCATCTGAATTTTCTCAGTATGCAATGCGGGTGCTGGCACTTTTTTTTTGTCCTCATGATACAATATCAACAGCTAGCGGCAGAGACAGACAGCAGCATCTGTCACTTTGAACAAGCTGCGTTCCTACAGACGAAAAAGATGTTTGTGGAACACAGAGTCAAAGACAGAAAAACAAGATGTGCATATAGGGATTATAAAAGCATTTGTGAAAACACAGTCTTAATTGACTGAAATAGTGCTGAAATAATTACCTTATGACTCGGTTAGAGATGATGGATAGAAAACAAATTTTGATAATTGATTATTTTTGTCACTTACCAAGTAAAACATGTACACATTTCCTGTTCACACTTTAAGAAAGGCTAAGATAAGTAGTAAGATTAAGATAAAGTAATAAGAGGATGAGAAGAAATAAATAAGTAATAATGTAATTGTTGCAATATTTCTGTAAGTTTAATGTTACTTTATTACACTATTATACCTGCCCTGTTAGCATAATTTAGCTAAAGGAGCTAATGTTAGCCCAAGTGTGTTCCCAGTAAGCTAGTGTTAACTTCAGTCTGAGTTAGCGGGGCATGTTTCCGAAGCGTGAAAGGCAACACTCCACACACCTTGTTTGGAAGATGGCATCGACCACAAGCAGCAACTCTGGGCTTCAAACTGTTTCCAATGCAAACCATTCAGTGACGTTACACCTCGCTATGTCCATCTTTATATACAGTCTACGGTTCATATCATAAAACCAAAACATTTATAGTCATAGACTAAGTAAGATTTCTGTCTTTGTTTTTTGTGTTTTGTAGACTAAACATTAGCATTGCTTAATTAAACCAAGTTCCTTATATTAAATAGGATTTCACATAATTTTGTGTGATTGTTTGCAACATCCTCTCTGCAATAACCTGCAATAGCTTTTTTAACCTAATTGCCCACTTGGGGGTAGCAAGAACAATCTGTAAACACAACATTGATATACTTTAACTTTTAGATTTAGTGGCATCTAGCGGTGAGGTTGCAGATTGCAACCAAATTTCTGCTGTTTGGTGCCAGGCAGGTAGCATGCAGTGGGTTCATCAAAGCCTTTTAATGAGAACAGCTCCCTGTTGCTGCTATGAGAGCAGTGAACCGAGTGAAGTGAATCAAAACAGTGAAGTTGTGGACCGGAAGACAAAAAAGCTTAAAGAAGATATAAAATTCCTTAGAGTTGAGGAGAACTGCAGAGTTGGATGATGTGTCTGTCACTACAAGCAACCCCTCTGACATTAAACATAGTCATTTAATCTATTGTTATTATAAAACTTTTGATTAAATCTGCTTTAAAAATAACCTTAAATGCATTTCAAAAATATATAAAACTCTTTTGCAATCACAACCAAAGTAGAGTATGAAGGGAGAATTAATGAATCTAGCTGAATCTCCACAGCCATCTGAAACCATAGTGTGAAGTCAAAGTTAAGACAAGGAGAGAGCTGCACAGGGAGTCCTTAAATACACCCGAGAGTCCAGAGTTACAGTAGGACAGGCTTATAGCAGCAAGGTAATTCCTGCACTTTCCCATTTTCCCAGCCAATAAGACCCCATTTCTGCAAACACAAGATCTTCCTAAATTTTCCACCTCTTTCTTTCTCTTGTTTAAATCCTTTCTTAGCTCTTTCTTTCTCTCGCCGTCTATCTTTCCAGGTCAGTAACATCTCCCACAAATCTCCAGCTCGTGTTGTTGAAAACACATTGCTTTTTAACTCTTCTATCTCCGTTTTCTATTGCCCTTTCATTCTTACTTTCTACCTATTAGAGGTCTCTAATACCTCTTTTCTTCATGCAAGCCTCTTCTATACTCTCTCACCTTCCTTCCTCCTTTAATTCAGTTCCCCTCACTTTTTCCCTTCTCTCTACCTCTCTGAGTGGGCAGTCTGTGTCTGTTGGCTCTCTGGTGTCTAGCATAAAGAGGTGCTTCCAACACTCTGAGTAGCTCAATACATCTGGAGCCTTGCCCAATGACTCTGGCAGGTGTTCAGCATCTTGGGAGACTTCCTGTGTGTGTGCCCTGTGGCTTGTATTCAGCATACAGTGTGTGTGTAGATGTAGCTGTATGTAGCATTTGAAATGCATTTTAGAAGATGTAATGCGTAATATTTTCTAAGCACAAATCAACCATAATGGTGTTGCTGAGTGTTTCTGTCACATGTTTTATGTGAGTCTTAATGCACAAGGTGTCCCTATCTAAGAAAGTAATGGACGAGGTGGAGGCGGAGAATGCCGTGATGTGAGGCCTAGATGGTCCTCTTAAATTATCATCCTGCAACATTTAACGCACATATGGTTTCTCCCTCACATACACAGACATACAGAAGCACACACACAGACCAGTGTCTTCCAACCGCACAATAAAGATCAAAGGACAAAGAAAGAACTTCTCCCCAACAGATGCAGCAATTTATGGAAACATTTTCTACATTATGTGATGGAAGCATTACAAAAAATCTGCAGTTTTGAAAACTGCTAAGTCAATTATCAGACAAAATTACTATATATTTTCAAGTGCTCTACTTACGGTTATTTTTCTGATAAGTTGTGATATTGCAATTTTTGATGTTTGTAGTGGCTGTATCTAAAAGACTAAACTATGTACAAAGATACAGTGACCAGACGTCCCGGTTTGTCTGGGATTGTCGTGGTTTAAGGTTGGATGTCCTGAGTCCTGACAAATATCTGTAAAAACACTAAAATGTCCCAGTTTTCAATATTCACAAGCAAATTGTTTTCACCACAATTAAAATAATAATTATAATTGTATACTTGTTTTCAGTGCTTACATAAACGTTTAGCATGTAAGTTAAAGTTATTTTTATGTTATAGCCTATGAAGTTATTTATAGTCCATAAAGAGATTTGTACTTTTTGTTTTAAAAAAAAAAAGCTGGCAGAGAATGTGTCACAGTCAGCCACTTAGCCAGCAGTCTGCACACTGAAAAATGCCTTGGTAGATTTTGGGAGACAAAACATAATTTTTCATCTGCTGAGGTGTTGTCCATGGTGTTGAAAGGTGCGCTCGGTAGGTATGCTATGCGCTGAAATAACTGTCCCCCATCCTGATGAAACCGCCTATGGTGCCTGCACAAGCGCATACATGTTTGCGTGCCTGAACATGCAGTACACTTAAGGGTCCCGGTTTGAAAATATGGTCACCCTATACAAAGATACGCACATCCACAAAACTTCAGTGGGTAGGGCTGGGCGATAAAATGATAACAATAATCATCTAAATATAATTTTCCTCAATAGAAATATAACAAATGTTCCAGTGTTTCCCCTATAACTGTACAGGCCTGGTGGGCTGCCAGGCCAAAGAAATCTTTTTTTTAATGCCAAAAATAACCATTAATTCAGAAATCAATAGCATTTGGGGGCCTCTCTGTGTGGTGTTGTTTGTGAGTTAAACTCTTTGTCGTTGCCCGAGAAACTCTTGGTAGCGTAGCTTCATTTTGAGGAATAGGGCAGTGGGTGTAGCGAGTGTGTAGTTGAGTGAGTGTATGGTTGAGTGAGTGGCAGAAAAGACACGGCAAATGCAAGCAGAGCAGAGGAAAAGGTTAGCAGTAAGTCGTCAGTCTGGCAGTAAATGTACAGTACAGACTACAGTGTGTCAGTTAATAAACGCTGCAGCTTCTCAAGACCAAGAAAAGTCATGTCTGTTGTTTCCCCAACTGCTGGAAAAGTGAAGGGGTTTAGCTCCAAAGTTAGCAATAATGGGTTAGCCTGACTTGACGACGCTAAACAGAGAATGGAGAAATGTCTGGCTGCTGACAGACAGGAGGTGCAATCAAACCCCATATCATCCCCTTTGCTTTATTAAAGTCAATACAATACAATAACCCTATGGCTTGTCAGTCTCCAGCTTGTTAATGGGGTTACAATATGCTTCCTGACACTCTTTCAGTTTCACCCTTCACTAATGGAAACGTTTCTTCACTTGTCTGTCAAGAGCCTTGTTAGAGTGCTTTCATGGAACTTTGATTTAATTGTCTGTCAGAGGTTCTGTCTCAAGTGTGCAGAGACAGAGCGTCTGTTGCTTTCCAGAACATGAGAGGTGAACTTTTCAAGACTTCTTGATTTCTCATTTAAATTAAGCTTATAATATAAGTTGTGATGACGTCAAATTTCTTCAGCACCCAAATGAATATTATCCCTCAAAACTTCCACACATTTTTTTCCACATGTGCTTTTCCAGCACATACCTCACTCATTTTATGCTTCTCACATAGAGGGTCTGTAAGGGTGGGAATCTTTGGGAATCTAATGATTTTATTGTATTCAGATTATTGGTGTTGTGATTCTATTCAGAATCGATTCTCAAATTCAAAACCTATTCTTGACTTAGTAAGTGATGATCTGTATGATCTTGTAGGGTTGGGCGATACGGCTGATAATAAATATACAGTATATCACAATATTATATATCACATTATTGTTAAAATATTTTCCAGTATCTATAAATTTGATTGATTAATTATAGTATTTATTACAGTACTGTTTACTGTGTTATGCTTTACATCAGAAAAAAACTATTCACGTTTAAAACAAAATTTTGTTAGTTTTTAATCATAATTTGCTTGAAATCAGTAGACTTTTGTAAAGCTACAACACATACGATCATACTGTCTTGACACAATCAAATCATGCAGGGCCCTGATAAATGCCCCGCCCTCCTGCCTCTCCCATCCTTTTTCCTCCTCCTCTCGGCTTTATCGATCTGACAGTTGTCAAATTGCCTCTCGGTTTGCTATGCAGGCGCCCTCTTCAACCTGCCTGTGAAACACGACTTGTTGACAAACAGAATGTCTCCCAGCCGGCGTCAAGCCCTGACAAGCCTGCTCAGCACACATCTAACTGTTTCCTGACTTTAATCACAGTAGCGTCACCAGAAATCAATCCCATAACCTTGGTAGAATGCTAAATCAACACAAAAGCTGACTCCACTGGTAAATTATCATGGCCGCCAACAGGCAAAGTGAAAACATTCACTTCTGAAGTGAATATTGACTTCTAGGGAAATCTGAAGCACACTGGGTTGTCTCATATATAATGCTGTATAGCTGGCACAGAATAAGTTTGCTTGGCTTGGCCTTTTCTAAGTATAGATTTTCATAAAGATGGTACTGTCAGAGCCGTCTTCCAGCAGAAGCAGGGGACCCTTGTTTGAAGATGCAAGTACAGTACATGCATTTTTAAAATGGTCCTCCTTGGAATTTTTCACTATATTGCTCTTGGAGCAGTGATAGAAGTGAGGCCACGAGAACGCAGAGGCGGCTCCTTGCTATCCACCAAAGACTCATTAAAAATGAAACAGGGAGAAAATAATGAAAGAAAACTATGCGGTGGAGGATTTAAATATATAAACAAATGAACGTACACTGCTCAAACCCAAAAGACACCACTCTTAAATATTTTCTCATTTTAGGTCCCAGGCAAAATGAGAGGGATAAATCCAGCCTGAGTGCCAGTGTGAGGTCAATCCATCGATCTTCTTTTCCTCTCTGCCTCTCCCTCCCTGCAATACTCTGAGCTTGAGCTGTTTGAGGATGACTAAATTACAGAGGGCTTATTAGCATGGACGAGAAGCAAGTGTGACATCCGTATCTTTGCTTGTCCGTGTGTGTGTGTGCTTGTGTGTATGAGCAAGAGAGCGAGACAAAGAGAGAAAAGCTTGCAGTGTAAGCTTGTCACCAACCCTGCAAGCTTCTCTTTTTCTTTGTCAAACCTTTCCAGGATAAGGTTGACTATATTTTTCACGCTGTCAACAAATCCCATGCAAAAAGCAGAACCAACGATGTGTCACAAAGTACTTTCATTAAGTCAATTTGTTCCTACGACAGACAGAAATCTTTAAAAATGGATCACAACTATTTTTAAAAAGGGCCTGGTAATTTTCTAAAATTGCTGGGCAGGATAGTTTTTAGTTTTTTAGACATTGTATGTGGAACTGACTTCAAATAAACTATAGTGCCCATGATAATGAAAGAACATGTCAACAGAGCTGCAACATCAATTAATTGATTAGTCGATCAACCGAAAATTAATCAGCAACTATTTTATTAATGGAATAACTGTTTTAGTCATTCAAGTCAATTCATTAACAATGGAGGAATGATCAATATCTGGCTACACAGGCAATACACGTTTCTTGGTTTTGGTCTTTTCATCGTGATTTGTTGACAATAAGAAAAATATAGAACATTGCCTTTAATTTTTTACTCTCCTCTTAGTAAGAATGGGTAAATAATGTGGTAATTAATTTGTGTTCATCTTTTTTTCAACTTGAATTATTCTAATGTTCTAAAAGACTTATAATAATACAAATAATGGAAGAATTTAGAACACATGTTGTATATATGCATGAAATCAGGAACTTTGTGCCAAAATGTTTGCACATACTGTACCTTACAGTCATGTAAAAGATGTCGAAAGAATGAGACACAAAGGGACATTTGAAGTTAAACACTAGTAGCTGTGAGAATTGTGAAAATCCTTCTCGGGGTTAAATGCAAACATTTTTTCACCTGAAAAGTTGCCACCTTACGGGGACAGCTGAAATCAGGGTCATTAACTCAATGCTTCCATTTCAGTCACATCCGCAGGGCACTGAAGAGAAGAAATGATTCATTGGGAAGAAAAAAGGACAGACGCTGTAAATACCAAGACATAAAAAAACAGCTAACATCATAACTTCCACCAAGGTGAATGTAAATAGCCCGTGAACAGAATCTTTCTGGGAAGAGGTATTTCACTAATTTGATGAATGGCTTTAATAATCAGGGAAGACTCACGGGAACGGTGAATGAAACAAGAAGAAGCTCCTGTAATAAAGAGACCTACTGCAGATATTTATCTTGATCTTAAAAAGCTTTAATCCTGCATGCAGATAACTAACTAGTGAGAGTTATGTTTGGTTTAGTTTGATTAGTGAATATGGGAAAAACATTCAAATGTCGCAGCACTGGTTTAGAAACATGTTTTAAGTGTTCACGTAATTCCAATGAAAATGATGTTATTTAGCAGCAAGATTAAGTCAGTTTTATTTAGTTATATAGTTATTTTCATTGACATTAACACTGGCATGTTTATAATGTTGCTATATATTACTTAAAGTCACAGATGAGTCAAACATTATGTCTGCAGCTCTCAATACTACTATCAACCTGATTTCAAGAGATTTCTATACAGCAGTTACTAGTGACAACCTATAACTAAATGTGTGAAAAACACAATAACACTGATAAACAAAAATAAGTAGTCTGAATATTTGCCAGAAAGTCAATAATGCTGTATTTGGTTCAGAACCAGCGGTAGGGCAAACAGACAGCAGTCTCCTTAGGGAAATAACTGCTCACTGTGAGACCTTCAGCCGCCATTCAAGGTGGAAGGTAAAATAATGAAATAAGAATGGAGCCGGTAATCAAGCAAGCAGCTGTCTGCCTGTTGCTGCTGATATTCCAGGCCTGCGGAGTGAATTTTTCATAGCCCTTGAGACAAACAAGCCTCAGAGGCTATTTCTGCATGTGTGTGGCAACATGAAGTAGCACGTGTTGTTGACAACACATACCGGGGCTTGGAGCCATTTTCAGGAACACACACTATCTGGAGTCCCCAGAGATGTAAGATAACATCATGTTCTGATTGACTATGTTGCCCTTGAGAACCTTTAAGTGATGCTGTGTATGTGTTCATGAGATGGGACAGTTAAGCACAGCAGTTACCAAGTGAGTTTACTATAAGTGAGATCATATAAACAGTTCCTCATCACAAATGTACTATATATTCTCCATCCTCTTGATTGAAAAAAATCTGTACATTATTTGCTATCACTGCACTTTTTACTGAGCAGAACTGAGCAGGTTATCCAGGTGAAGCTCTCTCTGTCCCTGGTGTTTACTGCGTGCAAAGAGATAAGGGCCCACACAAAGCTCACTACAAAGTGTCACAGTTCGGGGACGATTTCCTCCCTCCTTTTTTTAGTGGCAAGTGATTTCACTTCTCAAAGACTTTTCGCCTATGGCAAAAACAATGTTATCTGCTCCCTTCGGTGATTCAGGACAAATTTTAAGAGCTCAACCTGTTATGGCTGGATCAGTTAGTCAATTTTGATAATCACTTAATCTTTTCCATGATTTTTTATGCAAAAAATGCCAAAAATCCACTGGTTCCATCTTCTCAAATGTGAATATATTTAATTTTTTTTCTGTCATATGTGAGGGTTAACTGATCATCTTTCGGTTTTGGACTGTTGGTCAGACAAAACAAGTAATTTGAAGACATCAGCTTGGGCTATGGGGAAAATGTGATGGGTGTTTTTACTCTGTTTATTTTTATAGACCAAAATGAATTTATTATTGGAGATAATAATCTGCAGATGAATCGATAATGAAAATAATTACTTTTTTTAAAGCAAAGAGACAAGACTAAGCATTTGGCTCTTTTATATGAGTGTTTTGTATGTTGGGCTGCAACTAACAATTATTTTCATTATCAATTAATCTGTTTGTCCATAAAATGTCAGGAAATAGTGAAAAATGGCCATTAAAATTTCTTAGACAGTGATGTCTTCAAATGTCTTGTTTTGTCTGATCAACAGTTCAGAATCCAAAAGATATTCAGTTTACTGTCAGGATGCAAAAAAACCTTCAGATCCTCACATTTGAGAAGCTGCAACCAGTAAATGTCATTGATGATCAAAATAGTTGCTGATTAATTTTCTGTCAATCGACTAATCAGTTAATCAAGTAATTATTGCAGCTCTAATTGTCTGTATTCTTAATTAGATAAACCTTAAATGAAAGTTGATACCTTATCAACAATGAACTCTGATCAACAAATTTGATCCTGATGTTGAAAAAAACCCAAACTGAAAGTAGATTACTTCCTCTAAAAAAATATCTCTGGAAATACTTATTGTCTTTGGAAATTTTTATTTTATTCCTATGGATTTCACAGAAGGATCTCTTATACTTTTTCAACCGTGGGTCATGAGATCACTGTGTCACCAGAGGAAGCAGCTGTCAATTCAAGTTCCGACATGTTAAACTCCTGTCTCCAATATCCTCTCGAGGTGAGCACTGATTCAACCATCCTTTCGCTCTCCTGCTCTCTCCTACTGAGCCTCCGCCAGCACCCTCTGCTGTGACAGCATGACTGTACAATCTGTTGCCCCCCCTCGCACAGTCAGAGCTCCATTAAATTGAAAGCCAATGCAAACTGCCTGGGCTGGCCGTCCTCATTAAGAGGACACCAAGCAGAGGACTGGCAGAGGATCCCAGACACTTTGGAAGCCTAATGAATTGGTACACGCCCCCACACTGTGAAAGTGGTACGCTCAAGATGGATAACAGGATGAACACTGCCAAAGAGCACTAACATCGCAATGTCTTCCGCTGGAAATGAAGTGTTTGGAATTGATCATGAAACCACGCGCGGGGTCATCATTATCATTTTTTGTTCCTCACCTCCTACAAGGACAAAACCCCCCCACACAAGAACACACATGCACTAAACCTTCGGCAGGTGAGCAGCGAACTTACTCTGACACATATAGCACACAATGAGGTGAAGTCAGTGATCCACCTAACCTGGTCATTTGTCTTCACACAGAACGTTTAATTTTGCGTTGCAGGTGATTCGATTTATGCTTCAGCTGAAGTGGAAATAGGGGTACGGGGGCCAACCGGGCCCAAGCCAGATGCACTTATCTGAAACAAACGAGTCTGGGCTGAGTATAACAAGCACTCTCTAGAACAGTGCATCCACCATCTCTGCTCTACATGAAGGCTCAGCTCCCCCCGCTTGCTTGGGCAATTTATCAAAGAGACCGATTTTTAAAAAAAAACTCTGTACTCTTTTTTTCGGGTGGTGGAGCCATTGTTGTTCAAAAGTGAAAATACAAGGCTTTTATTTCATTCAAGATTATTTTTTGAATTTGGTATTGAAAACCTGAACAGCCTGTTTTTCAGAGGAGTTTTCATCCCTTTTTAAGACTCCACTCCCTAAAGGCTTTACTTCTTTATGGCCAGTTTGAGACATGGAGTTGGAAAGAGAACACAACGATTATAGCCAATTTTAATTAACTCCCTCTGGGAGAAATGCTACTAATTCATTTTCTAACCTGTCCAAGACAGTCAATCCATTTGGAAGTGCTGCACACCGGACTCATTTATAGTGATCGAGCTAAAGCTAACTTGCTAAGCAGAAAGGACTCAGGGGACAGCTAGTGAGACACAGTGATGAAGTGGTTATAACACACTTTAATTAGATAACAGTAAATCTATGTTTGGAGCTGCTAGAGAGGTTAAATAACTTGAAGGTAAAAATGCCAATTACGTCCCAAAAAAGCTGACACTGATATAAATAACAAAATTAGCAGTTGTCTGAACATTATTATTTAACAAACAATAACATATTCAAGGATTTATTCACCTACAGCATGAAACTGTGGTTTCAATCACTATTACCTGTAGGTGAAAATATATACTATATACTCATATACTAATATAGGACTAGGATAGGAATATAGGACACAAACTAATCAGTCACTTAGCGACCCAACAAAGCCCTGAACAACTGTAAACTCATACTGTTATTTGTTTCAACAAGAGCTATCCAGCTGTGAATATGAAATATGGTAAAGGTGCTACAGTACAGTAAGAGGGCATCCAAAGCTTTCACCCACCTCTATAAAAAGCACATAGCACAGCACAGATCCCCTCTCTCATTTGGGCGCCTACAGGAGCAGTAATTTGTCTTAAGAACACTGAAGGCACATACCCTTGTGCTTTTTTTTAGTTTTAATGGTTCACCTTGGCTTGCATCATCTTACAAGTTGCCATTTCATGAAACCTTCAGCCACATAGGCAGTATGGTTTTTGCCTTATATGAATGATGTATTATTTAAAATACAGTTCTCATATAGAGATCATATTCCTGCTTTCTATAATTCTCTACAAAGTGTCCTAAAAATTAAAGGTATACTATGCAGGATTTGTCGGTTGGTGTTTATAAACACAAAGCATTCAATGTTGGCCCCTCCAGAGCACCAGACTGAGAGAGAGAGAGAGAGAGAGAGAGAGAGAGAGAGAGCAGCAGTGGTCAAGCGAGCTAGAGAGTGAATGAAGAGAGGAAGCAGCGCTGGTGAAAACAAAGCCGTGAATCAGAGAAATTCAATGTTTTTTTCTGATTGTTTCACAGCAGTTACGTTCTAAAGCACAAATAAACACACCCAAGCCTGCGGGAAGGTGCCGCATTACTGGATTTTGTGTGAATTCAGAACTTCATCCTGTCCACTGTGGCCTCTCTGCTCTGTGTGTGTGTAGCTCAGTCCCCCCCTCAGTCAAGCAGACACACAGACCTGCAGCTCTTTATACATCCATGATATGGAGACAGAGAGCAGAGCGGAGCAGAGGAGAGAGACAGAGACAGTGATGTAACCTGGTCGCTATGCTACATGTCCCAACATCACACCCTGTGTGCTGTTATTGGCTGGGGGCTACGCACCCACTGCCCAAAGGCTGATGCCCAGAAACATCATGAACACAGCAAAATAATAGGAAAATACAGGCGGAGGGCAGAGTCTCTATATATACATACTGTACACAACCATACACTTCTGGTGGGTCATAAGTGATGATTGAGAGGGATTATTTTTGTATGAGTCTATACATTGTTTTTTAAGAAAATCCTGCACAGTATGCCTTTAAGTGACTGCTTTGCATAGAAGATAGCATTTTAAATCTAACTAGCCTAGACCTAAATCCTAAATGGGAGTGCTGGGTCAAAGAAGAGTGTTCGTGCCAGGAAATGCTGGTGGTTTGAATCCCTGATGCGGCAGGGTTAAGAGTTATCGCTGTTAAAGTGTCTGTAAGCAAAGCACTTGACCCTCATATAATTCAGTCTTCAGTGGCTATGAGGTGTGATCTTATGAGTACAGTATGTATGCAAAGCTGGGCCTGAAAAAGTTCATCTGTTCTGTGTAAAGTTGATAATATTCCCTTTAATTCACTTTATGCCAAACAACGCACAAAGCTTATTTTAATTTTAATCGGGTACAACACCGTTCAGCTCATACAGGTGAACAAAGAGTTATTTATATCCTGAGAGACCCCACTGTAACAGTCATAATCCTTACAAAATATAACTATCATACATAATGGAGGCTGTACTGTAGCTATTTGTTTTGCTCACCTTATTAAAGCTGAAGTTAGTCCATCCCCTGATATTGCATCTGTACAATTTTTATATATATGTAATTTTAAACGAGGGAATTTCTGCAGAAATACGTACACACAGCATTCCTGAACACATAATGACCACCAGCCTCTTGAAGCTCCCGTTTGCCGGCTGAAGCAGCTTAATAGGCTACAGTTGTTTTTTTTTTGAAGTCCTTCATGAGGCGCCTGAATTTGTCAAGCAAGATGGGTTGTGCTGACATTATAATGAATCAATTTGAATACAAAATATGAATGTGGAATGTGTTCACCAGCTCTTAATAAGTTAAAAAGTTATTTCTTCTATTTAAAGCTTAATCAGCTTGTACTGTATTCAGCCACTTTCATGTGGACTCATTAAAACATAATAAAAGTGCGATATTCATACGTTTAATTAAGACTGATAAACACACCGTCAGGTATCTGAACTAACCACAGACAACAATAAGAAATAGTCGTCTATTATAACAAAAACAGAAAAAAGAGATCCCCACCAGAACAATATTCACTGAACCCCACCCAGTCACCCCCCATCAAGAGTGAATATAATAATATTAATGGCTTCTTGACCTATAAAAACTAGTAGCTACTACAAACAGGGGCATAAAAAACTTACCATTTCCAGAGATGTGATTGTCCACCTCACTGTGTCCGACGTTGAGAGCTGCGTTAAGTTGAATGTAAAGTCCCGCGTACTGTAAAATCCCTATTATCACTCCAAAGGCTCCCATTGCTTCAGCCGGTGTTTCGAGCAGTAGTATGAAATTGTCACATTAGGTGGAGAGCATCGATGAAATATCCCCACCGACGCTGAGTAGCCCTCACAGACATAAAGCTGAGACAGGAGGGGGAGAGACGCTGCTGCTCCACTTGCCTCTGCGGGAGGAGATGATGCGGCCAGCGGAGGCGGAGGGAGAAGCAGCGGGGAGACAGGTGCAGCGGCTCACACCGGGAGTCAATTAGGCGGAGGGATCTCACAGAGACGTTATGGCCCGTTTTGAATCCTGTTAACTCAATCCAGGCAGTGACATTAAAAATATAGCTTTCAAGAAATCTTGTACAATCTTGAAAACTTGTACAAATATAATATAGAAGGAGGGAAACACCCCTGTCACTGTTGTTTGTTTTCACACGGTTAGACTAGGTTATAAGCTAATACAGCAGCAGGTATGAGAATTGCTTACAAGTTTTAGTTGAGAGGTGAAAGGAATAGTTTGACCTTTTGGGAAAATATTCGCTTTTTTGTCGGAAGTGAGATATATTTTGTTTGTTTAAAGGTGCAGTGTGTAGAATTTAGGCATCTAGTGGAATGGACTTGGCAAAAATGGAATGTAATGTTCACAAATATTATAGTTTCAATTAGTGTATAATCACCTGGAAATAAGAATCGTGTTTTCATTATCTTAGAATGAGCCCTTTATATCTATATGGCCAGTGCAATATTTTTATTCCTATGATGGCTAAGTCATGACCGACCCTACTCTGCCTCTGATTGGCTTACCCTGATATTCTTATCCTAATGCTAACCAGTCTCAATCCTCATGCCTAAACCTAACCAACCTAACCAACGAAGGCAACGAATACTAGCCAGTCAGAGGCAGAGTAGGGCAGGTGATGACTTCACCATCCTAGGAGAAAAATGGCACAGGAGGCGGGCCCTCTTCCATGGAGGCTGCCATGTTGCACCGCCATGTTTCTACAGTAGCCCAGAATAGACAACCCAAACACTGGCTCTACAGATGGCCTTTTACATTTTTCATGAGTTTCACAGCCACCATAGGTTCTCTTACACATAAGATACCACTAAATCCTACACACTGCACCTTTAAGCTGTACAAAAAAGGTTATTGTTGTGAAGGCTCACACATTTGTTGTTCACTTTGATACAGCAAATCATGACTAAAGCAGGTGAGGTTCATCCAAGGCCTGTTAGTCACCCTGCACAGTCAACAAAATCCAAACCTTTTTGTATCAAGAGTCCTAAAGAGTGATAAAGAGGTGATTAGATATGAGTCTGTGTTGAGCTGTCCAGGACTGACAATGCAAACATAGTCTGGAAAAAGTGAAAAGACAAGTGGCCTTTAGCCAGTGTTCTTTTTTTCCCCCAGTTTGACAGCCAAAAGATTCACGTTTAAGGTGAAGGACAATGGTCTCACATTGAGACATGGAGACAAGGAGGAGACTATTCTCTTTGTCTCTGGTATTTTGTTAAAGTATGTTTACTTTTGCACATTACGAGTGCAGTGGACCATTCACACTGACCAAAACGATCATTCTGCTGTTCTCATTTGGTGACAAATAAAGTAAAATGCATGATGAGAAAATTATGATGAAAAAAGGCCTCTGTATATTTCTGGGTTTTATAATGAGAGATATATCACATTTAGTATGGCGCCTGCATACGCATTTGTTTTTGCTCAAGTGTGTAATTAATTATTATCAAAGGCAAGGGAACCATTTATCCTGCTGACTTTGATCCATCTGTGCAAGAGCCTGACATGTGGAGCTCACAGCATGCATTTCTGAGGGGAAAAAAAAATCAACATTTTTTAAATTACAGTTTTAACACACTGAAACTGTTATTTTGATCACCCAGGTTCATATATTTGTATTACAGTCATGTGGGGCCATAAAATCAATTTGTTTGCTCCAACTTTAATGAGGTATTTAATTCCAAGGCACCTGCTGTCTTATGTTAGTGTCGCTAATACCGGAAAATTATTTGTTTGGGGTTTAGACATTTGGGACATACACTGCTGCAAGCTTGTTCCCTCAATGTATGAACATGTAAAGATAGCCCCATTTGAGGATCTCAAAAATCAATTCACATTGACAAAAGAAAACCAATTAACCTTAGAGGTCTTTGAGAAACCCCACAATTTTCACTGTGTGCTTGGTCCAAAAGAGGCTCATACAGCTGTTTATTTTCCCTCTTGGCTGGTGCTGCTGTCTGCTCTCTTCTTAGGGGTGTCAACCAGGAGAACTGAGGGTGAAACTGAAGTTGATATATGCAGACGTGAACCCCTAAGACGGACACAACACCTGCCTGGTAGCTCTGAGCTCAGCACCTCCCTGGCACTAACTGCCTCAGACAGCCCCAGACAGAGGTATGTATACATGTATGTATATATGTGTGTGGTGTGTGTGTGTGTGCACGCGCGCGTGTGTGTATTGGAGATTATAGTTATACAGCACAGGGCCCGTTAAATGTAAAATGAAGGGAGCGATCTGGGAGTGTGACTCAACCAGGGAGTGGATTTCAAAGCCGACAGCTTCCACAGAAGCTTCATGACATCCATTATTTATTGAGTTCTCTTTGACACATTCAGCCGCTTCTTTTACCTGCTGCTTTAATACAGCAGAA
>NC_058109.1:24882080-24947080 GCF_914725855.1 Thunnus albacares | reverse complement strand
TCAGTGTCAGTCTTCTAACAGATGGGTTTTTATTACAGTTTCATGTGCAGCAGTGCCAAGCTCACCCAATAAACTGGCATGTGCTCCAAACCGCCCCTCTGGCAAATTCATGTGTCTTATGAACAACAAGCGCTCTGGTGTAGTTTGCCAAGCTGTAAAAATCAGCTCAGCAGCAGGGCAGAGAAGCTATCGGTATGGTTCCAACTTTATAGTGATGATAAAACGCAGAACAGGCACAGGGGTTGTTGACAGCCAAGCTGTTTTGTTCCAAGTCTGAAAGTCGATGGTTTTGTGTTTTCGCCCAGAAACTTTAGAGCCTGAAGTGTTTAGCTGACAAAGTCTACCCATTTTGGCCATTTCATGACTAGAAAGAGGTTTGTAGTGAAGGTTTTTTCTTGACTGGAGGACCTGGAATTTTACAATACTCATGGTAAAGCAGCATTATTGCTAATATTTTGTAAGAATACAGTTAGTTGGTTAGTTAGTTAGTTAGTTAGTTAGTTAGTTAGTTAGTTAGTTAGAGGCTAAACAAGGAAAGGAAACATTAGTTTGTAGAGCTTGTACTGTTCTCCCACTCAGTATCTCATCTGTTCCCTTTATCTTCACCTTCTTTGAACTATTGTACAAAGAAGACAAACATTCAACTATTCACTAAGCTCCGTCCCCTTTAGTTTCTGTTGGTATGCCTGTTATGCTTTTCCTTTTAGCAATGGACATACTGTATGCATGTACTGTATTGACAATGTAAGGGTATTCTAAACTGTATGAATGTGCTGACTATTATAAGAATTCTTTCCATAGCCTCACCCCTATATGACCCACTCTGAATATATGCCTCATGTCATGAACATAAGAAACATAAGGATGGGGTACATTTGGAATACTGACACATGTCTGTATACGGATGTAGGGAGGAGTTTAAGAAACCTATAAAAATGAACTGTGTACTTCAGAATATTTGAAAAGACTGTATTCAACATGCTGCTCTGCTTCCCAGCCATAATTAATTCTTGGGTTGAACTCATGTGAGTTTAATGTTTTTTGTCTTAATAATCATCACAATTGAAGAAAACCCTACAGAACTTTGGTGGCAGTGGTGGGATACAGAATATCATTTATTTCAGCAGCAAAAACAAGGTATTTTAAGAGAGGTGAGTATCTTTTATTTACCACCTATTATACTGTAGGTTAGGAAATTCCTCTTCTCTGTTGCTGTGTAGACGTGACCTGTATCTCTTAGATGCATTTGAATGCATGGATGATGGTTTATTGATGTAAGACATAAACAGTATGATATAAAGTACTCAAATTGGTTGATCTAGGTGATTTATGATAACAGAAGTCTACATGAAAAAGGTAATTCCATTGAAAAAGGACAGTCCAGGAAGCCTGTCTGAGGGTTTTGTAATACCATGGAAAAAATCACAGGCAAAGAATAGTCCATATGAGGAATATGTGATTCTATTGAAAGTAGAAACCGGATGTTTTCTGTCAAAAGAAATCAGAGACTTAGCTCTCTCAGCTTCATCTCAGGTCATTTTTGTAATATGATACAGAGAGTCCTATTGGAGCCTTGTTGCAAGATGGAAAATCAAATGAAATGGTTTAAAGAAAATTTTCAAAAAACAAAAGAAAAGCCAAAAGGTAAAGTTGTTGTTGCTTTAGTAGTGTTGAACTATGAAAAAGTGTTGGAACAAAATTATGGGTTGTAACTGCAATGTAAAAGTCAGAAGGAAGAAATGGAAGGGTTTAAGAAGAAAGTGAAAAATTTAGAAACTAAACAATGAGATGAAGTAAATTCCATCCCACCCCCTTTTGCCCCCCATCTGTATCCTGAGTTGCTTAACACGGAACAGATACCCCCTATCCAAATACAAGTAACAGCTAGACCACAAACTTCTCTGGCCGATGGTGATGGAGGAGGAGCTGCGGCTGTTCTTCAACACCAAACACAAATCCAATACAAACCCATGAATGCAACTGATATGTAAAATTTGTTATCTTCTATGCCTGCATTTGTGACGCACACAAAATATATGGTCACATTTTATGTAATTTTGTTTATGTTTTTTGGGGGGGAATGTTATTTCTGTGAGAGGAATATTCTAATATGAGCCAATTATATATAAATAATGGTTACGCTGCTTCCTTGCTGAGCGAAGCTGCACTTAACAGAAGCACCTTTCTCCTGTTAATTACAGGTTTGTGAAGTTTTAAAACTTGTATAATGACATACACATGTTGCTTAACATTTAAATTAAATGTTAGAAATGTTAGTACATTTATATGGATTTGCGAACAAATAGAGAAAATACAGTTTTCCCTCGTGTCACATGTGACCCAACATTGCGGTGGCTGTAAACTTTTCATTGAGATCAAAGTAAGATCCAAGCATGTTCTAGTTTTTGGCTTCAGCACATTTCATTTTGGGTTAAATACTATTTATCTCCTACTTTGAAAAGTTAGACTGTGAAAGACTTCAGCTGCTTTTTTATCGAACTGACACAGTCATTAGTAACAATAAGTACGGAGCCCCTAAGGGGACATAGAGGAGAAAAAAGTAGATGGGTGAAAAAAAGATAAATACTTTGTTCTCCCAAGATGCTTTTGTGTTCCCCCAAGATACTCTACTAGATACTAGTAGAGTATCTAGTAGTATCTAGATACTACTACTACTCTACTAATGTTAGGCAAATTCAAGCCACAGCCACTCGCACAGCTGCATGTAAGGGAGGCAGGAGCAAAATGAATAAACACAAATAGAAAGGGAGTTAAATGACCACCGATGGAGAGGATATTTGATTTAAAGGCATATGCAGTTATGTCATCTGAGAAGTTATAGGGTGATACTGCCCTGTATTAATTCATGCCCATGTTTATAACACTAGCTATTAAACGAGCCATTACGCCTAATATCTTGTCCCTTTTCATAAGGGTTATGTCCTCTCCTGGGACTTCTCTCGACCATAGAAAGTTTTGAAGACCCCTCCATGGCACGTCTTTCTAGAATAATATGTCATTTTAGGCCCAGAATAACGGCGCAACATTTGCAACATTAAAGCTAACAATACAGATACAAATGTTAGCATGATAATGTAAGCTAGTTAGCAAAAGTTGCTAATAAAATCAACCAAAACTTTGAGAACGGTAATGTTAGCGATAAGAGTAAAGTTACCAAAGCTGTAAAGTTATTTTAGTGAACTAACGTTAATGTATTGAAGAACTTACCATTTATTACTTCTGTAACGTTACGAATGATGATACTTTGATAGAGGCTCCACCTAACACCAGTTCGCTCTCTTTTTCTTCTCCCTTGGGTTTTGACCAGAAGTAATTTTTTCCACTCAAAATATTTCTCAGGGGAATGCAAAAGGAACTTGGGAGAACGCAAAAGTATATAGTAAATAAGGGAACATGTGGGAACTGTCTTCTTTTAGGTAATTGTGAACTAAATGGAAACACTAGCTCAGTTAATGGACTAAATGAGGATTCATTAATGCAGTAGTACACTGATTGAATTCAGGATTATTTTAATGGTAAATGGAGAAATGGAAAATGTGTTTTATTTGAAAGCAAAATATATTGTAACTAGCCAATGCATTTTGCTTTATTTTTGATATTATAAATCTTTGTATTGATAAAATAACATTGGAATCCAGAAAACAAAATAGGGAAAGAGGTTTAAAAAAAGATATATTTTGGATACTGGCAAATAAATTGCTGCTGAGCGAAGCTGCACTGAATAGAAGCAACTGTTGCCTGTCTCATTCTTTCTCCTGTTTTTACAGGGAATCTTTTCTGTTTATGGGTCTGTGACTGACTGAGACCTGTCATTGAAACATGATTCTCCAAATACGCTGTTTTGGCATAAGCTGGTTGAATGGGAAATAGTGTCTTAGTTACATGCATATGATATGTTTACTGTGTGTAAAGCAAAATGCCCCCTGACTATCTGGGCAAGTTTGGCAGATGTTTGGGGAAATGGTGCTTTGGCAGTCGTGCCTTTCCCTACTCTGGCAGCTATGAAAATTGAAAGTGATAATAAGGAAATGATCAGACTGTATAGAGAACACAGTGGAACAGTAAATCCTACAGAGGATGACTGTGCCTTTCTGGACATGTTACAAAGAAGAGTTACTTCTCCACCTTTGAAGAAAGCATTAACAACATGCAAGGCGTTGATGACAACATATGCTCAGTGTCTACTCAGCTATAAATTTTTTGTTCTAAAAACATTCTGAGAATGTTACATGTAATGTTCTAATAATGTTTTCAGCAGGAAGTCTATTGATAACATTGTTAGTACATTATGTACGTTCCTTAAAACATTTTCAGCAGGAAGTTTCTTTTTGGTTCTCAGAATGTTTTAGGATAACGTTCTCTAAAAGTATTCTAAAAATGTTTGATGACAACCTTCTTAAAATGTTTATTGATAACATTGTTAGAACATTATACCTAATGTTCCTTGAAACGTTCTCAGCGGGATGGGTTTTTTTTGGCTCCTGGTAGGATAACGTTCTCTAAAAACACCTAGAAAATGTTTAGTGATAACATTGTTAGTACATTATGTACGTTCCTTAAAACATTTTCAGCAGGACGTTTTCTTTTGGTCCCGGAACGTTCTAGGATAACGTTCTCTAAAAACATCCTAAAAATGTTTGGTGACAACCTTCTTAAAATGTTTAGTGATAACATTGTTAGAACATTATGCCCAAACTGTTATAATTACTGAATTTAGGACCCAAAATACAGAACACAGACTCAGACAGAAGCAGTTTAGAAAAGGGTTTATTGCAAACAGTGTGGTTGAAATCACCAGAGTCCGATATAGGAGCAGGGCAGAGGAGGGCAAACCGCATTACTGTGATATACAGCATACGGTACTCCCTTTATCTAAGGCTAAGGAAGCAGCTATCCCAAATGTCTTTAACCTCTACGTAGATGGGTCTGTCATTTCATAGATAGACACAAATATACTGGGTGGGCTGTCTGCACTGGAAAGGTTAGCTCATGAAGGGGGGCTCACTTCCCGGTGCATCAGCAGCCCTAACTGCAACTTGTGATGCTGCTGCAGGATACAAAGTAAACATTTACACTGACTCCTGCTATCGTTTTGGTATTTGTCATGATTACCTGAGTGTTTGGACCATAAGGGGGTTCCTCATGAGTGAAGGAACCCCAATTCAAAATGGGGGAGTGGTGCAGGACTTATACAGACCTATACGAAGACCAGAAGAGGATGCGGTGATAAAAATAAAGGCCTATACTGAGGAGCAGGATGAGCACTGTAGAGGCAATGCATATGCTCATGGTAGTGTTTGGCTAAAGACGCAGCTATGTTTGACAGAAAGGATGAATACAACATGGCTACTATAGATACACAAACTGCTCCAAATATTTTAATCCTACTCTGGCCTTCAAAACATTGAAAAAGCTGCTACTAGCCACGAGAAAGGGTCCTGGATGGAAAATTAAGGTAAATTAGATTATGATAACATGTGGTGAAGCCCCGACAAATAAATATGTATTGCCTGTGTCCTTGATGGGAACAATGATTCGGCTATATCACAGCTTAGCTCATGACGGTTCTAGACGAGCTTTTGAGAAGATGAACTATATGTGGTGATCCTAAGCTGGCCACATTAATGATCACGTTAAGCACTGGACGACATTTCTCAGCTGTAATTCGGCACCGGCTCTGAGACTACCAGCACATCAACAACCCCCGTCCTTCTGTGCCGTTTGCTTAGATTCAGATTGATTTCTGTGGTCCATTTTACAGAGACAAAGCAAAAAACAATATATTTTGGATGTAATTGATCACTTTACCCATTCGATGGAAGCCTACCTTATTGCCAGGAATGATGCAAAAATGTTAGCAGAGTTACTGCTAACTGAGTATTTCACACATTTTGGTGTGTGTTGTGCAGTTGATTCAGACCAAGGTCCTCATTTTGTTTCAAAGGTATTTAAAACATCATGTTAGGAATAAAAAATCGGTATCACTGTCATTGGCATCCACAGTCCAGTAGTTTAGTCGAGCAATCCAATCATTCTATAAAAAATAAACTAACGAAGCTTCTGTTCTCATCTGCAGGAAAGTCCTGGGTAACTGCTCTACTGGCAGTGCTGATGTCAATGAGAGCAGTGACTAATCGAACATCTGAGCTTTCTCCATTTGAAATGTTGACAGGACGACCTATGAGAACATCGGGTGACCTTTGTGTAATGGGAGGGTAGTGGCATATGATGGGTAAATTGTTACAATATTGCAAAGCTCTCTTGTTGTCTCTCTAGGTCCAACTGGGAAGGTGATTTCAAAGCTGAAGCTGCCAAGGTGCCATGCTAATGGTTGTAGCTTACTTTAGAGCAGATAAACATACTCTTTAATCCATTCCTTACATGTTTTTTTTATTTTGGACACCTGTCAAACTCTGCAGATTATCACTTTTACTACAGCCCAATCCACACTTGGAGCAACTGCTGTTTTGGAAGAGGTTTAGTAAACAGTCAATTCTTATATCATACTGTGCATGTTAACTGCTGGGCAGCAGCAGACATACTGTATACAGCAGTGAGGTGATTTCAATTGGACAGCACCACATTTAGGATACTCTGGAAAAGCGTTTGAGCTTTTGTGGTAATGTTCAGTTTTTGTGCATATTTGAATCCAAGCTTACAGTCACTGCCTGTTGTCAGGCTGGCAGAAAGTGACCCCACATGGGGCAGTACGTCTGGACACCGTCCCTGACAGGAGCATGACAGTTGGCATTTCTGTGGTCCTGTAATTGCTCCTTCAGAGGTACTGTGGGAGTCGTCTCTGCTCTCCAGGATGAAAGCAGCACACTGCTGAGTGCATTTATGGAAAAGCTTACGCTTCATTCACACTGAGCAAGAAATCATACACATGCGGGATTATATATACGCCTTGGGGAGATATGAATTATTCATTGTGAGATGCAAGATTTGTTGGACACCCAGCTCATTTCAAGCATACATTCATCATAAAAGACCAAATGTACAAACTTTGAACTTATATTTGGCAGAGCAAGAATCCTCCAACGACAAAGACAATCTTGTTCATTTTTTTTATTGTTTTTCATTTTATTGTTTACCTCTACTGATGGCAGCAGAAAAAATGCAGCTAAGAACTAATGAAGCTTTCTGTAATTAGAGGTTTGAGACTATTATTGGTACTTTGACATTCCAAAGATGTTATTTGTTATTACTTCTCCAACTTTAATGTGAATTAAAATGCCATGTTCTAAATCTTTACATTAAAGCTTAAAAAAGAAAATGTTATGGTGCAATAAATGAGTGGAGAATGAAATAAAATTACCAAAGTTTTGTGGGCTGTGGAGGGCTAAAACAAAGAAAGCACTGAAATGATGAGAAGCTGGTTTTAGGCTGTAGTCTCAGTGTCAGAGTATAATGAAAATAAATGGTGCAATATGTGCTAAGTGGAACTACTGGGACTGGACAGAAGGAGAACAGTGAGCAGGCAGTAAAACTTCATCATAATTCATATAGTAAAACTGTTTTGTTGAGATTTCAGTGGGATTGCCATAACTTAATACTAGAGGGAAAAGAAAGTGCTTTATGGTTTATAATCTCTCTTCGTTTTCATTTGTGGGTATAGACTTTGTGTTCATAGAGTGACCCTAAAAGGTAATTAACTTGAAAGTATTAAATTCATTAAGAGAACTTTCAAAAAACTCTCTTTATGGATGTCTTAGTATAAAGCCAACTTTACCCACGGGAACTTATTAGGCATATACTGAAAGCCTAGCTCTCGCCATTTCTGACCTGGGCCCTTTTTTTCTCATCATCCTCCATCACACTAATTGATTCTGACCAAAGTTTTGTTAATTGCTTCCCCGTAAGTCTATTTTCACTGCTGTTATAAAGCAGTGAGATGAAATAAAATGAAATAAGACATTATCATGCATGCTAATAAATAAGCAGATGTTTTGAGGTCATAATAAACAAATATACGAACAAATCACACAAGGAACCTCATTATTGAGCAGTCATTGCACTGAATCAGCACACCATATGGATTTCAGTTTATTAGCACTTGTTCTGTAATGAGATGTGTATATTTTCAGTATATCCACGATAGTAAAAATCAGGTTCTGGATTAATTTTATCTTATTTTATTTTTTCCGGGTACAGTAACAGACACCTCCTAATAAAACAGTTTCAATGGACCTAAAAACTGCCTGTGATTTATCACATTTGTTAGACAAACACTCCTTTACCGATTTTTTTTGTTGAGGAGAGAAAACAGCTGAGGTGCATTTTTATTACACTTTATTGCACATTATATTACATTAAATTATCTTGAAAGCCATTTAATTCTGGTCTTTCAAAAAAAAAAAAAAGATTTCACTTGAAGTATAGACCCACTGGTTAGAATTTGTTTGTAAAAACTGAAAGTTGAGAACACTGAGCACAATGGCAGGGATAAAATTCTTGATTGTCTTTAAAGCCACAGCAGATTTGACACAGTGAATGTTTTTCCCCTAATATTTTTCTACAGTAAATACACCATGACCCTCAAGCATATGCAGAGCTAACTAAGAAAGGTCTGGGCAACATGCAGGCACTAATTAGACCTCAAAGCTTGTTAACACAAAGGACCATAGCAAGAGATTCAGCAAGGAAAAATTTAGAGATAAAGAATGACGTTTCACTGTTAATCTATTAAAAAAGATCCAAGATTCCAAATCATATAAGAGTCGGAGATAAACATGCACAAGTCTATATGCAATTTAGATGGGTTATAAAATTTTCTTCTGAATAAATAATCCTGTTTAGTACATCAAAAGTAATTACATCAACAAAACCACTCTGAAGATCCTAAACATTGGACATATACAGTAACACTAAGAGTTTCCATCCATGACAGCGGCTCTGTGAGGCTGTATTTAGGCATAGTGGTGCTTTGAGCTAAATGCTAATGTTAGCATGCCACCATGCTCACATTTACAATGCTAACAAGCTTATGTTATGCAGGTTAAATGTATACCATGTTCACTGTCTTAGTTTAGCACTAAGCACAAAGTACAGCCGAAGTTGATGGGAATGTCATTAGTTTAGCAGATATTTGATCATAAACCAAATTACTGTACACATTAGACTTTTTACCTGGTGCAGAGGAAGAGTCAGGGGATCACCAAAAGGATTACAGTTTATCATGAGGGGGACATTAATGTGTGTACTGAAGGTCATGTCAAGCCATCTAATATTTGTTGAAAAATTTCATGAAAAACACCAATATGAACCTCATGGTGGTGTAAGAGAGAAAATCAGCAATATCAGTTGGATTTATCCTCTAGGCATAATGAATGTCTTTACCATCAAATATTTGGCCATCAAATAATTGTTTATTTCAGTCTGGATCAAAGTGGTGGACATGACAGACAAACCAATGGACAGAAAAACAATGCAATCCCTACAGCCAGGTCACTAGCATGGCTTAAAAAATAAGATAAAAAAGGACAAAATGTGTTTTAATTCAAGATATGATACATGCAACAGCAGCAGCAGCACTATCTGTTGTAAGATATGATGATTTGCATGGTTGGTATTCATGATTATGCTTCAAAAATGTTCTCATATTGATGTTAACATGTTAATAGGATTCTATTTTTGCAGATGTATCAAGCCATGTAGATGTAGATGTGCTCTGAGAGAACAGCTCTGCAGGATGCCAAAAGTCTGTACATCATAATCCCATGATAATGCTTTGTAGCTCAGCAGTATACCTCTATTTTCCTGCTGAAGAAAACCCTTTTTTGCTTGAAAGATTCGCTCTTGCTTTTCCTGTCCTCGTGTGCTTAGTTTATTCCCTTTTTATGCAAGAATTGTACAACCCTTGAATTATGGACACCTTCTCACACTGTTTACATTGGAAATGTGCTATATAGGTGGCCATAAAAATGCCAGCACTCTGACAACACTATTAGTGCAGATGAGTGTTGAAAGGTAAAACAGAGGTGATCATTTCAGGAAGCCTGCTGCTCTGCCGACATTCTGATTAGCTTCAGCTTCCAGGTATGTAATGACCTGTCACAGCTGCTAATCCATTGCACAGAAGAGTCAGGGCACCCCTTCCTCCTCCTCCCTGACCGCAAGAAGACCTCTGTTTATATTAAACATAGGATCATGGAAGGCAGTGGAGGTCAATGGTGACTAAATGGGCTAAAATAATCACCCTCATATATTTACAACAAAATATACAGCATTTTTTACTAGCTGAACCTAATCTTTTTTATGTTAAAGGTGGTTTGATGGTTATGTAATGTGAATACTTGTAGCATGTAAATATGCAAATCCTTCAACCTTAAATAGCAAAATATTCTTTCTGGATTTAGGTCTCTTTGCTTAAATTCAACATTCCATGTCAGTATCCTTTTTCTTATTTAATATTGGTACATTTTCCTATCCTGGTCTTTGTAGTCTCATGAGACGCCATGAACAGTCAAAGCTCGATGGTCTAGATCCTAATCTGAGGGTCAAGACCTCCACACGGGTTCGCACAATGAATCTAAAGGGTTGATGGTTACTGGGGTTTAAAATAAAACAAAAAACATGATTGACTACACAAAATTAGGCTTATTATTCAGACTTTTTTCTAATCTTTGCATGTTTCTTATCTGAAAGTCTGTAGTTTTTTTACCTCTTCAGGAAAAAATATCTGTGAGAGGAAAATCATTCTTAACAATTCATAAAATTACTCAATGTGTGACAAGAAATTACTTTGTATTAAGGGCAAAAAGGGTTGGGAACCACTGCTCTATAAGTCATCACCTATATAATAGGCTGCAACATATGGCTCAATTTATTGAAAGAACTATCCAGTTTGTTTTTAACATATACAGTAATGTTAAATGATGAAAAACACATTTTCAAAAAGTACTCAAAATTTTCATGCACATGTTAAACCATAAAGCTTGGGCCACTGAATGTGCAAATGTGGATGGGAAAGAGGGTGTAAAACATCTGTGGGAAAAGTCTGTCTGTTGAAAGTTAAAAAAAAAAAAAAAAAAAAACATCACTTTAAGTGGTTTCTGCAAGAGAACAACAGAGAACTGTGGTGAAAGTGAAGAGAGATTCCAGAGGAAGAGGGGAAGGCACTGTGGCAGATTTAGAGATAGTGCTGCAGAATAGAGATTGATGAGGCTGGAGAGAGAGAGACAGGGCAAGGTTGAGAGAGGAAAGCAGATGCAGAGACGATGGTAACAAATGGAGGAGGACTGCAAACATTGACAAACACACGAAATAGAGGGAATTGATCTAGCTGTGGGGCTCGTTGAAGGATGCATCCCAACTGAGGAAAGTGTTCTTTTGAAGGGTGTTTAAGCCGCAGAGAAACCAGTATATGGTGAGATGCTGAGAGAATGTCAATGTAAGCTGACTGTACCCAGGGGAATACTTCAGTCCAATTACTGAAAGAATCATAAAACACAGTGCTGGTATTACCAAAAATATAATGTCAGTTTATTAGAATGATATGAAGCTGGAATATTTTCAAAAAATATGTAAAAAGAAATTCTGCTTTTTAACTATTTTAATTGGTTTTGACCATAGTTTGTATGAGTTATAATTACAATTTGCTCACCTGGTCCACTGTACACATTTACACACAGAGACAGTCATATATGGGGCCTGAACAGTGACAGTTAAATTTTGGCATTGAAAATAAAATTTGGCATTTAAAACAAAATGTAAAGTGGAGGAGGAAACATTGGCATTGGAACACTTGTATTGGAAATGTTGTAGGACCTTACCTTACGTATACCATACTGTAGTTATGTGCACATTACATTTTGTTGTAAGAAGCTCACTTTTACATGACGTGCACATCATTGTAATGGTCTGGTGAATGAGCAGTCATTCCAGCTAGCTTAGTTTTGGTTAGTTTGGACTGTACTAGACAACTTACCGTACACAGGCCAGCTTTGCCAGCTTGCAGTTCTCTTTTTATGGGGCCCCAGAGAAAGTGTTTTAAAGCTATGATTATGGGGCCAGAACAGCGACAGGTAAATTTTGGCATCGAAAATAAAATTTGTTATTGAAAACAAAACCTGAACTGAAAAAGGAAACATTAGCATTGAAACACTTTTATCAGAAAAAGTTGTATTGGCAATGAAAAAAGTTCCACTGAAAAATAAAACAATTTTGTAATTCTATTTTATGTTGATATTTTTGCATTATGATGTGTTTTTCAATGTCAATCTTCAGACTTGTTCTTCATCTCTGTCTTTTTTAGTGACAGTTTTTTTAGGCTTTTTTTTTCAGTGTCACTGGTTTTCAGTTTCGACTTCTGAGACTCTACTAGAGTAGCTTTGTATGATTCACAGTTCAAACAACTCCATATTTATCTTATACTGGCCCCTTAGGCAGCCCCTCAGCTTAGCTCCTGTCCCTTTAAGGCCCCCCTCCTGATGAGCCCACTCTGTTCTGATTGGCCAGCTTTCCAGAAGCCTGCAGAGGGGTAGCCATATCAGTCATGTTAAGTTACCTCCGATGCAAACCCCACATTTCCTGTCTCATATTGAAAACTTTTAAATGACTAAATAACAGGAGACTTTTATTGTTAAGAATTTACAGGAAAATAGATGTGTTCCTCACTGAATTAGCAGATATATTTGGAGCTATTTGTTCAGCAGATCAGTTAGAAATAATGCAAGGAGGAATAGTACAAGCAGACACAGCTACAGTGATGATGATGTTTGATGAAGAGCTGCAGATGACCAGTACACCCCCAACAAGTGAACTACTTTTTTTAGTTTTCCCTGCTGTATAATGGAAAGACATTCACAACCTGCCAGCTCGACTGAAGTCATGGCCTGACATGACTACTCTCAAAACAATGGAAAAATGCTATAATGTTAATTGAGCGGAGCGGTGAACTCGCACACTTGGCGTGGAGCAGATGACCATATAAAGATATTCGTCATGAGCCAATGTCAGCTTGGGCTGACAGCAGAAAAAAATGCTGGAAACCGAGCGTTCAAAGTAGTCTGAAGCTGGTGCTTTTTGCTCACAGGGATTACTTCTACATACATTTACCTCATTATTTGACACTTTTGCCACATTTAATATGAACATCTGACATTGTTACATTACATATATATATGACTGAAAATAAAGAAAAGTATAATAGGTCCCCTTTAACGTTTACAGATTTAATGAAGGGAACTTTACTCCTCACTTCCATATGAAAATGTGATTTAGATAACTGGGCTCAATAGAATTTGTGAAAATGAAGCAATAATAATTGTTTTTGTATCTTGTTTTTTTAATTTATCTATCCCAGTGTTAATAAAGATTTATAAAGATACTGTGATCCAAAAAAAAATCCTTGGAGTAAAGTTGCGTTACACCCATTTTAATTCCATAACCTCCTCATCGTGCCTCTAGTCTCTGATTTCCATGATGCTTCTAAGTCTTTTTAGTCTTTTTTAGTCTTTTTAAACCAATAATGAATGCAAACTACACACTTTTTCTAGTTGTTGCTAAAAACATGATTTACAAAATTTAATTGAATCACAATGAAAAAAAAACACAATGTCACGGGTTCACCGTCTTATTGACTATTTTTCATGTTGTTCACCTGCCTGATCATTAACTCTCCTGTCATTGCAGATCCTGCCACACCTATCTGCCCTGCAATCACCTCATTCCCCTCACCTGAGTTTACCCACCCATCTCCTCACCTGGATCCTATTAGGCTCATCAGTCACTCCTTATATACTGGTCCTCATTCATATGCTCCTTGCCAGATTGTCTAGTCTGTTTGCCTTGCTTTCCAGCATTTCCTTATCTACCTGTCCACTCGCCTGTTACCTGATATCCTGCCTGTTTCCTGGTCTTGAGATTTGCCTTGTCCCTTGGAGTTGTCTGTCTGATCTGCCTGTCTGCAGGGTTTGTGACCCCTGTTTCTTTTTTTGGACTGATTAAAGAATATTGGACTCTGCTCCTGTCTCTGAGGTCGTGCTCTTGGGTTCCAAGGTTCTGAGTCGTTACACACAAAATCCTTCTTGATTTGAACCTATGTACTTTGAATCGAACAGATTAATGTTTGACTTCTCATAGCTGTGACACACAGGTGTAACAAATATCATAAATAATGAGTCTTTGTAGATAATCCTCATAGTTCCCTTAAATAATCTCAAACCCTTCTTGTATTCTCTCCATTGTAGTGTGGGCACAAGGAGCCATAACACAATATACAGTATTTGAGGTGTCGCCCAGAGCCTGTGAACAAAGTGTAAGGTTTCATAAATCCCAGGGGGCAACACTGCTGCGAGGTCAGGCAAGGTTGAGCTTCACCAGCCTTCAGCCACTGTGACACTAAACAGGTTTGCTCATAAAAGTGTAAAAGCTCTACATTTCCCCCTATATCACAGACCTCCTGTGCATCCCGCCGCCTGAGCTTCACAATGATATTTTACACCTTCCAAAAAAAATAAACTTGAAATACACAGATAGTAAAAGTAGAGTGATTATAAGCATCCATCAAATGGCAAGGGGTGTTAAAATGGTTGTAGTGCAATATGCATGACACATTCCTCAGACCTATGAAGTAGAAAAATTACAGGAGAGAATATATAAGCAGATATAGGATGACTTCCTGTGTTTATTACTCACCTGCACTGAGTCATTATAGGACCAATTGTACTGACACTTTTTAGATTAAATGGTAACTGACCATCACCTTTATTCATCATTCACATGGTTGTGTAACAACACAATTTGAAATAGGAACTGTCTGCTTCCCTCCAGAGCAGTTACATGTTATTTAGTTTCATCCCTCGAAATGGCAATAGCTAATTTATAAAGTCATTTATAATGTATTATAGTTGGGTTGATCTCATTTTGACACTCAATGAGCTCAATAAGGTCTTACTGTGTGTCATTGGGAGCAGATTTCTGACATTACACATGAGGTTTACAGAGAGATACACACTGTCTCCTGTGAGGACAAGGACCCTACAAAATGGATTTGCACAATTTTGCCTTTCTGCCATCAAGGGAACAACAGCCTGAAGACTAAGACTTAGCAGAAAAGAAACTGATAGATAAGCAGTGAATGAAATGGGCTCAAATATCGTAGCAGTGTTAACATAGTGATAATATACCAGAATTTGACAGGTAGGAGAAAAGGAACAAGTCAGGGTGTAATTAAAATGACTGTCCGTTTGTCTGTCCGTGACACAGAATACAATTCTGAGATGTTTCAAAAACCTTAATCACTTGGTTGCTATGAGGAGCACATTCCTGCACAGTCGTGACCATGAACAACACGGATTAGGGACTGAGGATCACAGTGTGATGCCTAAATTGGAATACAGTGTTTCTGTCTGCATACCAAACAGCAAATTCTGTGGTCTGAGCTTTGGTGAATTCTCTTACATAAAGACTTCAATCACAGGTTGACCTGTAGTAATTGTAGCAGCTGTTAATGTCAGAATGTGACTGTTAACAAGAGCAGCCACCAGGAAATGATGATGCCTCTCAAGGACTAAAATGCAAGCAATATTAGGCTTTAGTCCCAGCAATACTTAGCCTTCTTTCATGCGCTGCAAAAATCTATTTTCATAAAAAAATAGATTATTATATTGTGTGTTATAAATTGTCATCCGAAAAATGTCTTAATTGTTTCTCTGTCTTTCAATTATCTAGAAATGCTATCTGGATGGTAATCAGCTTTAGTCAGCTGGATTTAGTTTATTGTCAATATTTGATAGTTCATCCTCTCACTTTAGAGTATGATTACTGCTGCTGACGCTGCAGAGAGCCGTGTTCATCACTAAAACATTGACTGATGTCATATCAGCCAATGAAAAATGGAAATCTGTTGCCCTTAACTGTGCACAAATAAGGGTAACAAAAAGGAAACTACAAGTTGTTCGGCAGATAATTCTGTAAACAGCACAAGTTATGGGTGCTATGATTTGTTTGCCACATACTGTAAATCTACAAGTCAAAACTATAATGTGTGGAAGTCAAGATAATGATTAGCAGTGGTTTTTATTTCCTATTTTGCAAAGCAACTGCAGTTTAAGATTGATGTCATGTGACACTATGGATTAATCCCTACATGTGGTATTAAGGTCAGTATTTGCACATCACCTACAAATTCTGAATGTTATATTAAAATATTTCAGTCTACTTCTTAAAATATTTTCTCAATGTATATTTATGGCTCCGTCTTAAAATATTCAATTGCACAACTTGTAGATAACAACCAGGCCTATTTGTATGCAAGTGCAAATCCTCAACATAAGTTACCTGGTTTACACCCAGCAGAGCTGAAAATCTCTCACATGCAGTCAGCAAACCATCAGCAGTCCTCTGATCTGCTCATTTGAGATAAAAGAAGTCAGGCCAGCTCTCCAGGGCATTAAGGAGCACTAACACCTTCCACCTCTCAATTCCCCACCATGTAATTCCTGTCAGTGCATCTCAGAAAATACTGCAGGAAAGGGCCAAATGTATTAAAGTAAATTCAAATGAACATAATCTCTGTGAACCTTTTTGAATAATGCAAACCTTGAATATAAAATTGTCAACATATCATACTTTTAAAAAGGAGACTGTGAAAAGGAAACTTGAGAAGAACCTTAATCAAGAATTTCTTTACCGGAGACATACATTGTTCATAATGTTTTCATCATTATCATTATAAAAGACTCTCAAAAATTAAATAATCCACATTTGCTGAAAAAGACCAACTCTACAAAAGTTGAACAATGTATTCAACAATGGGAAGTTGTCAGTCTTTGAACTGCAATTTTACAACCAATTATCAGATGAAGGTAAAAATGCCATGGAATGAAACCTTAAAGCTGGAGAGTATAACAACATGGGCTGGGTTAAGCTATTTACTAAATATTAATAATGAACTTCATATTATTATCACATTCATTCTCTGATTCCATGAAATGGATTGCGCATGTTTGTTGATGAGAGCGGGGTCACAAAATGAATGGATGGAACTAATGTCTTCCTTAAACAAAACCCTGTATTGAAGTTAAAGTAGAACATTGTTATTCAGTTGTAATAAAAACCCTCTTGAATACAAAGCAAACCGGAGCTCTACAACAAAATAAAACTGTAGCTTCTTCTTTTGAGGCTGTTTTCCAGTTTTGTTTTCTCCTGCTTTCAGTTGTCTGTTAAACTCTGAACGTCTGAGTTACTGACTGAATGCACATTGTGTCATGTTCATAATATAACATGAGTCCATATTATGTCAAGTTGGCACCATAAATTGTCAACTTGTTCTGTTTGAAATCCCTTAAAGCACCAGGGTTTAGGATTTAGTGGCATCTAGCAGTGAGGTTGCAGATTGCAAAAAATGCAAAAGGCCCTCTCTAGAGTCAGTGTTTGGTTTGTCCGTTCTGGGCTACTAACAGTAAACAGTAGTTTTTTTTTTTTAAAAAACTGTCCCGACTTGCAGTTGGAAACGTGACACTCGCAGGTGGAAATGGGAAGCGATCAGCGGTCTGCTGCAGCAAAGTCCACTAAGTCCACTTTAAATATGGAAATTTGTCACCTTATATAGATGTCATCTGAACTGCGCCACTTTCCCAGGTCATATTATTACAGCCACTAGATGGCTTATCTCACTCAAACATTACTATAGGTCATTTTTGGCGACTGATATTACAACTTATTGTGTCATTTTTCTTGGGAGGACAGGCTCCTACATAGACTGCATCATGTGCCAAAATCTGAATTTTCTGGTTCCAACAACTAACAAGATGGCAATGAGCAGCAGACTCAAACTCAAGGCTTTAGAAAATCTCACAGTCTGTGACCTCTAGCTACAATATCTTATTTGAACTTGGAAAGATGCTGTAACACAGCTCTTTCTCCTTTACACGTGAACGCAACAAGTGCTGTCAGACAGGCAAATAGTCCCTTTTTTTCAAGTATGTCTAATATTTATGATTATGGCCTGACAGTACCTGCGGGGATTGTCACTCACAGTCATTCACGCAAGATTTCTGGTGCAGTTAACCTTGAAAGGAAACAAAGGCACAAAGAGGGAAGAAGAATCTTAGAAGTGCTTAGAAGTGTTAGTGATTTTAGAAATTAAACTGATGTGAAAACGAAAATAGCCTCAGTAATATTTCTTTACTTGCTTAATCATAATGTTTGTCTGTACTTTAGGTTCTGGTAGATTTGCACAAGACTCTGAATGAATAGAGGTCAAGTAATTGCTCAATTATCCCCCAACCTTTGCTGAAATCAATATCACCAATGCCTTATGCTTCCTTGTCCTTCCTTTTTTCTTCCTAATTCCTTTGTGTGCTTATTATTACATCCCTTGTATGAATCTCTCCCAAACATTGCAATGCCACTAAGACTGCAATAATGTCTTGCACTCTTAACAGCTGGTACAGTTGCATAATATTTTGTTTTAATTCATTTAATTCTGATAAAGGGACAGTCAGAGCAAACTTGTTTTCCTGTAATCCAGCTCTCACGTCCATCTCATTTCCTATACAAATAAAACTCTTATTCCTAGCAGGCTCTCGTTCGCAGCATTATTTGAGAATTTTTTTGCTGGACAAACATCTGAATACCCTTGAAGAAGCCTAATAATTCAAAGTCAATTGTCCTCTTCTGTTTGTAAAAGCACTTCTTCCCTCCCACTTCAGCTTGCAAAGCAGAGAGATCCTAAATGCTCTGCTGTAAATTATTCATGCCTGATTCTATATTGCATTAATCTTACTTTGTTAGCTCTTTGCTGCAGATCCATATGCAATACATTCATAATGTAGCATTGACTTCATTGTAGCAATATACATATGAGGAACATCAACTAGATATTAATCTAGATATTAATGCATTACATTCAGAACATTGCTGCATTTTGTGATTAGTTGGTCTATATAATACTTCCAGTCTGTCTTTCATCAAACCACTCTCCCAACTATCTTAATTTTAAGAAATGTTAACAGTACAGAAACAGTAGGTGCTAAGTAGGCAAATCCCCTGCTGATCAATTTTAACTGAGCAAGAGACATGATAACACCTCTGTGAGGCTGGTATAATGTATAAGGTATTTGCCATATCGTTAGCATGCTAACATTTCCTAATTAGCAATAAACATACAGAACAGCTGAGGCTGGTTTGCAGGTATTTCATCATAAACTAAATTATAATTTTGACCTGATGATGGGGCTAGTTAAGTGATTAAAATTCATGCATGGGGGACATGAATGTATGGACCATATGTCATAGCAATCTGTCCAATAACTTTTCAAACGTGATGCTAAAATATAAATTGACATTTACCGATTACAGTGCATTTAACTGACTCTACCTTGTTCCAGCCAGGTTTCCAGTGTATTATATCTTGTGATTGAAAATTATAGCCAGGTGTCACCTGGTGATATACAGTATATCACTTGGCTGGCCTATTCTGTCAGTGGAAATGTGGCAAAAGTCTAAGTACCGGTCTCTCTACTTTTGGCAGAGGGAAAGCATGTTGATACTCAAATTTTGGTATAACATATATTTGGAAATATTGGATGACAGTATATCATGTTTTTTTTTTGCTACCAGCCATTTTTGATCCATTGTTGTTATGATCAAACGCAAACTGAGGTCACAACCTGATAATTATAGGCGGTTGTTAATTGTAAATGTAGTTTTAAGCTTAATCAGGCAATATCAAAGCAACCATTTCTCTTTCCCTGAGCACAGGTTTCTACTTCCACTGTGTTTTCAGATCCTCTTGTGTCTGCTTCCAGCTGAAGAGGGAACAAATTTGAGATGCACCATTCAAATTACACCTAATTGGCAGGCCGGTCAGCCCCTCCATGAAAATCCAATACCAAATCTCATTCAGCTGCATTCTTGTACATCTCTGTTTCAATCAGCAAATGAAGTAGGCTCAATAAGATGTGATAAAACTCATACATTTTAACAAGTCCACTCGGGCTACCTCTTTTCTCAACTGGCCTGTTCTCAGACATATCACCTGTCCAGCCCCATCAAGCGGTGAACAGCCAGACACCACAGGGTTAATCAATGTCACTAATGGAGGCCAGGCTGCCTGGAGGCATGGCCATTACCAGTGGAAGAAGGGATCATGGGGTATGGATTGTACAGTCAGGAGGAATTTAAATCAGGTATCCATCATGCTTGGAGGACACTGAGAGAATGAAATTATAAACTGATCAACTTTCACCAGGGAGGCTAATCAAAGAGAGATTATTATAAATTTAGCTTGTGCTGATTTAAAAATGAGTTACAGTATGTGTCTACTTTATAATAGCTACTGTCAGGGGATTTATATACTCATTGTAGATAAAACAATAATGACACGATGATTAAATTTAAACCCTGAATAACTAAAATGATGTTCCTTTTCAGATCTGAAAACCCTTTAGCAGGCTAAGCGAATGACATGGTTTCTTCAGTTTTAAAGTTTTACATAAATAGTCATGATGTGCTTTTTATTTTGTGTTCTTGCAATGGGCACCAGAGGGCTGTACTACGAACTAAGTTCAACATACCCAGGCTTTCTTTGTGTGAGCTGGCTCGACAAACTCTAAACTCACGATCAGAGATAAGTGGTATCACGACGGTGGTTAGGAACTTTCTTTGTTAATCCAGGCTTTCTGCTTCAGGCTCTGTGCGCAACCCCATAAAAAGGGGCGTTTGGCGCTTCATTTGACTCTTTTTCCACACAAAATGGACTGATGGTGTGCCACCTAATTCAGTCAGGAGGAACAGGTCATTATAATGGAGAGCTATGAAGAATATAAATACATTATCACAGTAAAAAGCAACACTGTTGCTGCAAATAAGGCAAGAGAGGAATGCTGGCAGAAAATTTGTTAATTAAAAAACCAATTCGTAATTAGTTAATATACTTATTTTGCCACTCAATGAACTCTCAATGATTCCCACATTAAGAGCTCTTAAACTTAAAACTTGATGCAGCAGATTTAAACATTATACTCAAGAAGTGCATTCAGGTCTGACTCTGTCCCATAATGAGGGATAAGTGGAAATCACTTTAGGTTTTGGCCCAATCAAAGTGAAATTAATATTACAGATTGAGTATTATCTGTGATAAATGCCAATAAACTAATCAATTTTAATTTATTTTTTTGTTCAAAGTATTTGTTCATTAGTTTTTTATTTTTTTATTTCTTTATTTTTAATTTGAAATACCGTTCGAAATATTGTGACAAAATCCCATCCCACAAGTAACCCGAAACTATTGCACTATTACAGATTTACAATATGACATATCAAATCAATGGTAAGTATGATAAAAAAACAAATCAATTTTTTAATCGGTGTTCTAATAGCTGTAGTACCAGCAGTGTTAAACAGACTTGGCTGCAAATCAGGTAGTAAGAGAAAGGGCAGCACTTTTTATTGCTGATTTAAGCTGAAACTCGGAACATAACCTACTCCAGACCAGGTTAAGTTTGCAGTATAAGTTACCATGTTGATCAAGCCAGGTAAAAGAGACACACATTTGTGACATCGAAAACCCTGGCTTTAGGCTCAACATACCTCGCTAACCCACTAATCTGGCTTCATAGTACATCCCTCTGGTGGCTCAGTGGTTAGTGGGTTTGTCCTCCTGGTGCTCAGTTTCCTCCCACAGGTAACAGACATGCAGGTTATATGATCAGCAGACTATTAATTGTGTGAATCTTAGGAATGTGAGTGTGTGAATCCAGGGTGTACTTCACTTCTCTATATTGTCTTTTTAAGAATAACACTAACCTACTTTGTAGTGATAGTGACTGTCCTGGAAAAAAATGTCTCGGTAGCTAGTCCCAGTACACTAATAATCTGACTTATTTGCTTTCTTGCCAATAGTTAGATGTGAAGATTAAACCCACAGTTATGTGTTGAGTATGGAGCAAGCGTTTACAGGTGATTAGCTTAGCATAAAGACTGGAAGCAATTGGAAACAGCTCTCCATAGTTACAAAATTAGGCCTACCAATCTCTTTTAAAACTCATTAATTAGTCTTGCATCTTACTTGTTTGTTTTCACACACAAATAGGAATGTGAGTTAAACATAGTGTACGTTTCTTGAAGAACAACAGTTTATCTGTCCACAGCGTCACCAAGGAATAGTTACAGTAACTTCCTCTAAAACCCTAATTTGTCTTTTATAGATTACTCTTTGTGTACAGGCTAAACAAACAAGACACAACATGTTAATTAGCAAGCTTTAGAGGTGCTGGTAGGTGTATTTTCGGACAGTGGTAGGCGAACTGTTTTCCCTGTTTATGCTAAGCTAAGCTAATTGCCTCCTGGCTGCAACTATACACTTAACGTACATGCAAATGGTATCAATCTTCTCATTTATTTTTGGCAAGGATAGAAGATAAACAGATGGCTCCATTAGTAGAATATTCAGATAAAACTGTTTCTTCAGCACAAAAGCCGCAGTAAAGGGGGGGCGGAGGGTGTTTGGTTAAAGGTGATTTAAAAGACATACTGTATGCTTTGGGTGCTCTGCATGGACCCTACTAATAAGTCACTGAGATGAATCCCCATGAAATCCCATTGTATGCCATTTGTTGAATACTGAGTGAGCTCTCTGGCTGTCATTGAGATGCAAAGTGGCAGGGAGTGGAACCAGTAAAGCAGTGGTCCACTGCTTGCAGCTGCTGTGCAGAAAACGCAGCATTAATCTAAATCAGTCAGGGCCAAATTACCTTTACCCCAGCTCACTGGGATAATTAGGTTAGACAGGGGACAGTGATTTAGAACAAAAATGATGGCAGTTTGTTGTGAAGCTCACAGGGTTTTTGCCAATTGTAGAAATCAAAACACATTCAAATATAAAGTAGTCTCTATTATCTATTATCACAGCATGATTCATATTCATTATTGTGTATGTTTTCTATTCAGTCAGCTCCAACCTGATCTGAGCTATAAGTGTCTTTTTAAACTTGACTTCAGTTCGGCCTGAATGTGTGTGCGAGAAAGCTTAGAGTTCAATTAGGATTCCTCCAACCTGTCAGATGCAACTCCTCTCACCTGTGATATTGGCATGAGGAGTAATTAAAATGAGTTGACGCATGAAATAGACATGTCTTTCATCAGTCTGTGGAGAGAAAGATTATGTGGAGAGTGAGATGAGGAGATTGTTCTATTGACAAGGTTACACACTGGGAATCCAATCCCTTGTGGTTAACCTCTCCATACATGTCAGCATGGTATACTATCCTACTGTATGTTGTCACTGTGCGCTAGTTAGCCAATAATGCTGGCTTTATTTTAGCTTTTAATTATAATCAACAAATACAGTGAATAAACCAAACACAGCATTAATTTTTCCAAGCATTATCTGCACACCCAAAGCCTGATAGAGCCATATATATGGATTTGGGTTATTGTAGTTTATCCTGAAACATTTCAGTGACTGTATTTTTGATCTCTGCTAGTAACTTTTTGTTGCGCAGTCATCATTGAACATGCTCAAGAATATGTTTCAATTTACCTGCTGAGAGGAATAAAGGAGCATGCCAGCCCAATGCTGGTATTGTTCTTTTTTGTGTTTTAATACATTTTGGACAACAATGGAGTGCTACAGCATGAAGGCTTCACATTGACTTTGAACTTGAATACTGAATTTTGTATTTTCTTAATTGCTATCAGTGAATTCAAGTGCAGAGCAGCATCTCTTTGGGAAAGATTGAATAAAAACAAAAAGGGAGGTTTGATTACATAGCTGTGAGTTGCTTTCTCTCTGCCAGTATTGCATTGGGTAGAATACAGTCTACACAGCTGCTACCTACTCCAGCTGGCGTTAATTTTGTAGCTGAACATCAATTTCTGTTTTCAATTTTCTAACACAACTCATAGCTAAAGTCAAGTATACTCACAAACACACACTCTCTCTCTCTCTCTCTCTCTCTCTCTCTCTCTCTCTCTCTCTCTCTCTCTCTCTCTCTCTCTCTCTCTCCCACTCTCTCTCTCTCTCTCTCTCTCTCTTACAGAACAAGTGTGGAGAAAGTGCAATTATTTTTACACCTTTCATGGAGTAGAGACCTCCGTGAAAGTTGGCCAGAGGCTGGTGAACTCCTGGTGGACTGGGACTGTCTGTATGACTGATGTTCTGTGGTTGGAGGAGAACAAATGAATTTTCTATATTTGTAGCTGATCACAAACCAGCATTCAGTCCCTTTAGACACAACACCTCACTGCAGCATCTGTGATTGTGTAGGGGAACAGTGTGTTGACAGAAAGGCTGTTCAACTGAATGACCTTTAAATCTATCATGTTTTTTTCTCACTGTATGTGATTTAATATTAGAGTAAAGTCAGATATAGCTTGAATTAGATAAAATAAAAGCAATAACAGTGGTATCTGTGCACTCTTATTGTCTGGACATTATACCACATTATCTGTAACGACGGTTAAAGCCCACTGATGGATGATGCAACTGTGTAGCAGTCATCAGTAACTGACATCGCTTCAGATAATTTTTGAGAGGAAAAGATGTCTCATTTCACCAAATATGTGTTTCCTCAGTTCATATTTCCTTACATCTCTTTCTCAGATCTTAATTGTAAGGAACTAAAGTATGACAAAAAGATATAAGTAAAGGGTAAAGGAAATGGGGAGACAGTGGGAATTGTTACCTGCTGTGTCCGAATTCCATACATTCTGAGCAAGTTTAGATTATGTTTACACTGGAAAAGTGACACAGACACAAACTCAAAAAGTTAGTGTCCATATTCATTTTTGAGTTTGACTCTGTTGTCTTACAATGCAAAGCTACAAAAAATGTAAATTTATTTGTGATAGATGTAAAACAGCTCCATGAACACCTCAGAAAACAAGAAAATAACCATTAAGTCTTCGGAAAACAGTTTGTTGTCTATTTGTGAAGATTAAGTGGTATTCTAGAGATGCTGGGTGATTGACATGTGTTGACCATTTCCTGTTATTACAAGTGTGTTAAACCAATTCAACCAATTGTAAAAAGAGTATTCTATGACAATTACTAATAATTAATTGCTCTTGGTTGTACCACACCTGTCCAGTAGGTGTCCTCAGTAATGTTCCTGACACTGTGGATCACAACACCTGCCCTTGTGATCTTCCTCTTGCCTGCACAGTTTCTGCTCATTTTATACACTGTATAAACACTGGTTTCCCCCTAAGATTTGGTCAGAGTTGAAGAATATTATCACCTTACCTGCCAATTTATTCATCCTGTTGGTGATGTTCTCCCTTCCTGCTGATTTTGTGACTATCACCCTGACCAGTTTCCAGAAAACAACATGATTTTGGGTGGAGGCTCTCCATACTGTTGTGATACATCTATTGAATGTATCACAGGAATATTGTGCATATTATATTGTATCATATTTAATATTGTACATATTATAACATTTTAGCTTCCTAAACTGCATATACTTTATCTCAAAAACTGGATCAGTGTGAATGGTGGAGTTTTAAGCTGCATGTGTTTTCAAATTGTTGATCTCTCCTTCCCTCTTCTGTTTTTTCCTCACCAAGGTAATCATTTCTGTCTGATGGGTGCCAACATCATGCCAGCATCGGCCTGTCACTACCTCTTTCCGGTCCCCTCCACTGCTGGCACCTCCCTGCCTGTGACACACTATCATTTTCCTCTCAGGCATTTTTCAATTTAGATTGTTAAAACCAGCATGTTCTTTATAAACAGCAGGGAGGTAAATCTTAGAAACTGCTGTGAAAGCACAATGACAGTGTTTCCTGTAAAGCTTTTCGGTTTGACCCAGGGTCACGAGCCAGGCTGATCTGATAGAAGCTGACATCCCATTAGTCTTGCATATCCTCACTAACACCAGCCAATTTGATTCGGGTTTGTCTTGTTAGATTTGTCCTCTGATATAAAATAAGCCTTTTCAAAGAAAAGTGTGAAATGTTGGCCTCAAAAGTTTTTATAGCTTTTTTTTTTAAAAGAAAAAGACGCAGTTAAAGGGACAATACATGTGCAGCATATGGATGCACTTTGGCAAATGCAAACAAGAGGGATTTTGGAGGAAAAGTCCAGTCGACACAAACACACACACACGTGCATATACAGACTTGTGGCACACCTGTCACATGATGGGTGATCTGAAACCAGCATGTGAGCCTTGTACCATTCACACTTAGGAATTAGGCTGGAACTGCTTGAAATAGGAATATGTGTTTTGAGAGAAGCCATAATGTATGAAAAGTTAGTAATGTTCAAGTCAGGTTTAAAAAGGATATCTAGCTTAGGAAACTTTGTCAACAGAGTTAAACTCTTATGTCATGTGCACTTTTTAACATTATTGACACACTACCCTCTGATCATATTTAAAGGAAGCAGATAAGCTGGAATCAAAGCTGTTTGAACTCAGCAGCAGCAGTTGATGGGAAACTGTTGAGGGATCATGTCCTTGCAGCAATCGCAATTGCCAGTTCAAATTTGGAGGGAAAAAAAAGCAAAATGAAAAGGTTTGCATTCATTTTTAAAGATATGTTATAAACTTTCTAATTACCTAGTTTAAATGATTATATTTATGAAGCTACCAATGATAGTGATACCAAAGCATGCAAGAAAAGATTCCGACAACTATGGAAAGTTATGACAGCAACAATGAGTTTATATTCCCTTGTGACGATCAGAAAAAAACAGTAGAAATTTGCTGTTCATGTTGCAAAATTATCTATTGTATGAGCAATGTATGCTTAAACCTGAGCAGCATGGCACCTTGCTGAATGACATTTTGCTGTGTTGTGACAAAAGTTGAGCCAGGTTCAACTGATCTGTCTCTTTCAAATGAAAGCGAAGCCTGGTGAAATTTCCCCTGTGTTTGTCAGTGGTGTGGGTGTGTATGAAGTGATGACCAGGGGAGATTTTTCCCCTCTGGTGCCATAAAAAAAAGCTCTACAGGAAAGAGGGCAAAATGAAAACCCAGAACAATTACCCATTCTTCCACTATGGGATATCTATTACCTGATAAGGTCAGCGCTCATTCGTCTCCCTTAAACACCCCGTCAGCTGCTGGCGAGCGGGCGAGCAGGGAGGTTGTGCTGTGATGATCAGACACAGGGAGGAACTGGACAGAGCGCGATCACCGGGGTGCCATAATGAACAGTGGGACCGTTTTTATCAGCTCATGCCAGGAGAAATCCTCCATCACCACGACAGACTGGACTCACCTGGGGCTTAATTGTGAAACGGTTCCAATTCAGCTAGCAAGCACACTGAACAGATCCTTCATGTTTTGTTATTTGGAAGGAGAATTTGTCATTTGAATTTAGGCCAAGGCTGTGAAATTTGTTTCAACTGACACATCTGTGTGTTACATAAGATAAACTATCAAGAGAATTCAACAACAGATTGTGTTTGGATTACTTATAAGGATCTTTCTATTCTATTCTATTCTTGTCGAAATCATAGAGTAGTCAAATCTATAAATGACAATACTCAGGAGGAGGATGGAGCTGTACATAATGAAACCGCAACTCAAAATCTATGATGGTCTTTTCGAAATTTCAAAACTTTCTTTCAATTCAGATTTGTCCTTAAAAATTGCCCAAAAGTTGTATTAAATACTTAAAGATAAATATTCTTTTGAAATTTTAATGGAAAACCATTTTTGAATCCTCACATGATCTGCAGTCTCACTTTGGTTGCTGAGTTGTGACTCTAAGCATTAATGGCTTTTATACAAAATAAAATGTCTTTTATTATTATTATTATTATTATTATTTAAAATGTGTTTTACAGAACACTAATAAAGGGACGTAGTTCTTGGATGATTTTTTTAAACAACTTTTGAAACAAGAGGAGAGATGGTGGAAAGAATGAAACAAAGCCAAACACAAGTAAGATCTCATTAAAAGTTAACAATTTAGAATTTCCTTTACGATTGTTTTCCACTGACTCAGATTTTTATGCATGGCCTGTTGCTCCAGCTGTCGATAGAGATTTTCATGCAATAGATTGCAAAGTCAAAGACACCAATCAACATCAGCAGGCGCATTGATTCGTCTGATAATGAGTCCAGATAGCCACATTCCACAGGGTCCCAAGGCATAACACATCAATACACACTGCATTTAAAAACTTTTTGTTTAACAAACTTGTATATTAAGGAGGCCTAGTAGTCAAATCTCATGCTGGAAATATTTAAAAGGTCAAACCTTTATCAATTTCAGAATAACACTGTGAAGACTAATGCTGTATAGTTTAAAATGCTTTATTGTGTCCTTGCTTACAAAACATGACAAAATATAGGCCCAATTAATGTTTAATATTAACATTTTATGCAGTAAAATGTTCGTCCATTTGTTATATATTTAATGAAAGCTTTGCTGATGTTGCTAAGATGACAGATTGTGATTAAAATGTCATTTATTCTAAGCTAAAAGAGCTGTTTATCAGGACTAATGATGCTTTGCAGGATACATGCAGTGAAATAATGAACCAGTTATGGCAGAATAAACAATCACAGTTTTATGCCTCCACAAAGAAACTAAGTGAGTCAAGCTGGTTGTTGTGAAACGTTTCTGTGAAAGAAAAACTGATTGAAGAAACGAGACATCGGTGTCTGTTTTTAGATCAATTGAAATTAAAAGAAAGTAAAATATATTAATTACAATGTATTCTTTTACATCAGAAAAAAATTTTGCAAGCTGTTGGGGTACATAATACTCTGCAGCATCATTAGAGAAAAGATACGGTACAAGCAGCAGCCAACTACAGAGTCAGCACTGTAAAATGCATTTGGCTGATGTCCACTACAGCGGCTGCAGCAGTGCAGCTTTATTCGTCCCAAACATCTTTGCTTTTGTGTGATCCAATTAAATGAATTTGTCTTGTGAGCAGGTCATTGAGCACACAGGCTTGTTGCAGTGTAGCACACTGAAGTATTGCACTGTGGGGTTTCTATGAATGGTGCATTGTAAAGGGTAAATGTGAGGCTGTGGCACTACCAGGACTCAAGTAACATTATGTCCATGAGTCAGTTTCACTAACTTTTTAACTGTGCTAAACAACACTTTATATTAAAACTGTTGAGATTGAGCTTATCCCTTTATCTGAAAATTTGTAGATTTTTTCCCTAAAATGAATTTCTGAACTTTAACTCTCCACTGACATTCAATCATATGAATTATATAAACACATCAGTGAAATAGAAACTTCAATTGTGTTAGTTTCCCGAGGACTGAAGTTCATATTGGATGATACGTCCAATGCACAAGTGTGTGGCGATGTAGGAAGTAGTGTGTCCTTTATGTAGATGGACATGTGGGTGTAGCATATTTGACTTTCATGCAGGAGATCAAAGTTCATACAACAATTGCCCTCTTATTAAATGTAATCACCTTACTTTACCGCAACCTTTAACAGATGTTTTAGTTGCCTAACCGTACCTTAACCACAATTCATTTGCCATTATCACGATCTTTCTCTAACCTTAATAATGGCTGGCATAAAAATCTTCAGATATAAAAAAACCCCCATGTTCATGAGCAAAATCTGCAGTTTTGCAGAATCATCCAATAATGATGTTCCTATGACGATAAGGTTGATTATATGCTCAAACCTGAGAGGAAGCATGTCCTACTGCACTTTCTTCAAGGCTTTCTGATACCAATTTTTTTTTTTAAATTAAAGTTGGTATTCTCGTTATTTTTTCCCGCTTTTTATCAAAATATAATCTAACCAATTTATGTCTCTCTACTGTTTTAGGTTTTCTTTCAGTACAAAGCGTCACAGCTAGGTTGCTAAGCATGAGGGTGTTGCATGCAGTGTCGTATCTACGTTTCAACACACATAATATGTAGCATATCAACATTTCTAAAGTGACGTAGTTCACATAGATAGACGTAGATCTATATGAGCTGACTTTCTTATTAGGAGGAGAAGGTTTGGCGGACGGCTAGACAGTTTGTTGGCAGAAAGTTGGAAATCAGCAGAGAGCACCACCTCGAAACCACTGTTCGCTTCCCTTTTCAACCGACAAAACTGGGTGTTTTTAGTGAGACGTCAGGATATTTGCAGCCATTTTTATTTTATTTTATATTTTTATTTCAATCCAAACCATAACCTTTCCCTAACCCTAACCAAGTGGATTTTATGCCTAAACCTAATCAAACTTTAACCACAGTGTTATCACATCATAAAACATCAATATTCAATCGATAATGGCCAACATTGAAACATAGACATTCAACATACCCATGGTTTGCAGAAACATACAATGCCAACATTTTATTCTGGTGATTTGGTTAAGTTTAGTGATGTCAGCACAAATGATTTCTGGGTATTGCAGTTCAGCAGTTCACCCTGTGCAGCTTTGACTTACTATAACATATTCTGTCCAGTCCAGCAGCTGCACATGACGTCAGGGCAACCTCAGTGACATCTGTGCCACCAAAAAACCTGACCCATCACATTGAGCACCTACCCCCAACATTCACTCAATTCAATCAATCATGAACACCCCATAATTATTAAACATTTTGCAGCGTGTGGCAGTTGAAAGGGCAAAGAAGGCGTGGAGACACAGGTGAGTGCGGGTCTTATCTAGACCCTCCAGCTGTGCCCCAGTTACCCATCACCACCTCTGGTAACAGGAATTTAGTTCACAGAGTTTAAAATTAGCCCTGGCATCTATCATTTCCCACTGGCTGAATAGGTTGGTGTCGGAGCCCTGGCATAGACAATCCGTCTCCTCATGTCTGTCTGTCCCGCCTCAAAGCACCATCACTCAAACACACTGCCGTGTCACTGAGGACAGAGACAGCGCCTGTGGAGCAGAGAAATAGCCTATCGCTGTTGGACACATAAGCAAACACTCAGGGTGTTAGTTTAACGCATGCTCTGGTGAGCGTCAACAATGGTAAAGGAAGTGTCTCTCCTCATACACCAACACGGAATTGAAAGGGCAAGGCGAGTGCTTTTGTTGTGTCTTTAACATGGAACTAGGAAATAAGATTAGCAATCACATCTAGAAAAAATAATTCCTTAAAAATGTTCTTTTCACTGAGGCCAAAGCTCCAAGAGCACAGCTGATATCACTATAAATCTCCTTCCATTTAAGTCTGAACAGTGGACAAGAGCTACAACACATCAGCTGGAGGGCACAGAACAGCAGCGTTACAAAAAAGGCAGCCTATCACTCAGTTGCCGACTATGTGGGTTAATAAACTGTGACATTACACACTCATTCTGCAGTATAGACAATGAAAAAACACACCTGAGGTCCGAGATTTTTTTAAATGCAGCCCGAAAGCAGTTTTCTTTGAAATCACTTCTTTCTCAAAGTGACTTTTGTTATATTAGAGCTTTACTCAATTTGCATGTTTGAAACTACTGTAGCCTTTATAATGTGGCTATGAAATGGTTTCATTTCTCTTCATTTATTTTTGCCTCGCTGATAAACTCACATATTTATCAATTTATTTTGAACTGCCTCTGCTCACCCACAGATTACTGTTCTGTATTTTTCTTGTGTAATACTGATGGGACTAATAATTGACCTTTAACAACCTTTACAGCAAGTATTACACAGTACGATGCCAAAAAGGTCACAGCCATAATTACATAATTTAATAACGATTACATGACCTTGACCACCACAAATAAGCAAATTCTGATTTACATCCATGTCATTATTTGCATAGTTAAGGTCATTACACATACTCATGAGTGCAGGACAAGTTCACAGTAAACTTAAAACAACAGTGTACTGCACTTGCACACATGCACCACAACGTTAATGATGATTAATACAAAACTCTGAACTACATGTTTGTTTATTATATCATACTTGATTTCCAACCAAGGCAAAAAGCAGGAACAGAACATGAATAAACACACACATACTATACATATTTATCACATGCAAAAATATGAAATCATATCTGCAAACCATCCTCTAAGTTAGTTAAAGACGCTGCACAGCCACACAAGTGTTTTCACTTATCATTACTGATAAGACTGCAGACTCCAGATAACATACTCACAGCTGAAGTTGGGTGGAGCTATGCGGGCAATTAACTGATTTCACCAAACTATAAAACTGTAAAAATAAGAATGATGATGAATGGTGAAGAATGTTGTTAATATATATCACCACAATCATTGGATTCACCTTTATGAACTCTGCAGAGATCTGATGGACTGGAGAGTACCAAAATAGTGAAAGCTATCACAGTAGCTGTGTTACACGACTTCTATGTAGTCAAAGATCATTTCCAATGTGCCACTTTCTGGTGTGAATAAGCACTAAATGAGTTGTCCCACCTTAGCAGGTGCAACAAAACTAACGTGATAGTGAGAGGGGTGATAATTAACCACAGACTGTACGAGCCACAAACGAAAGAAGTCTAATCAGGCACAGTAAGTGAAAACACCTGCGTGAGTGTAGCCGAGGTTTTGTTGGGCCTTCAAGCCATTGAGCAAGTGACTTGTGAGTTAAATCTTTAATAGTGTTTTCTCTGTTTTCATATCTGTGGGCACACAGGCTCAGGGAGTAATCATCTCTCCATTGATACAAATTAAAATGTCTGTTGTGATCATTTTGCTGAATTAAACACCATTCACATTCAAGATCGCAGGTGGTTGTATTTAATGTGCATTTGCATTCTTATTTTAATTAATAATCAGAATAAGACATCATTCAGAATAAAGATGCATCTTGTTAACACTGAAAGAATTTTTTTTTTCAGTTTGAAACTTGTTCAAGTCCTCCTCCTCTTAACTTTTCTGCTATTCTGACCTAAAGTTTGTGGTGGAGTGTGAGCTTTTTTATTATACTTGATAAAAACAACTTTCTTTCTGTTTACTGACTGTGGTGAAAGTAAACAGGATCCCATTAACTTAACTCTCTTGAGTTACAGAGTTATCATCACATACAATCTCCAGTGTACTATATGTGAGTCATAAGTATTATTGTCCTGAAAAGATGTCAAGTGCAACATGATGCTCAGTAACTTCAGTATGTCTTTTTCCTATAAACACACACACACACACACACACACACACACACATAGTCACCTCATTACCGCCTGACAAAGACACTAAGTGATTTGACCCTTACCCACAGCACATGCTGCGCACTGCTCATCAGCGTTCCCACTCGCGGCTGCTGATATTCACCGGTATCGATCGAGGTGTCGGGGTTTGTGGAAGGTGTAATGTTTATTGATCGTGGTGCTGGGCTCGGGTTAAGGGTAAGGTCAATCTTTCCAATCACTCCTGAGGATTTCTCCCAGTCCTGGGGAAGAGCCCCCCTCAATCAATAGCTCATTATTGTGCTTCTTCACGCAGCAGTGAGGGCAAAGAAAACAAAGGTCATTTTCAACAGCAGGATCAGCCTCCTAATGAACTTTATTGAGATCATGCACCCACAAGTATGTAGTCTGACAACCATAAGAATATGAAAGCTCACAAATTGCCAGACTCAATTAATGTTAGTTAAATGATCATAATATAAACTATTGATTATACTATATGCACAGTCAAAAATAAGTAGATAGCTAGATAGATAACTTTATCCTGTAGTGATTTTTTTTTACTTATTCCAAAATAATGAAATGATCTTGTTGCTTGTGCTGCATTTTAACTAACACATTGAAGACTTTTTGGCCTTAGTAGTGTTTTATTAGTTAGCACATAGTGTTCTTTTTATTCAAACTGAAGGGCTTCATCATGGTAAATAAGTTAGCATTCATTATTATTAATAATTAGAATCCATTTCTACTTATTTCACCTCTATCTTTTGTCATGTGTCTAGATAAATTACAGCATTTATCAGGAGAGCAGAACTTTTTATTGTCCTCAGACAATAAGATTTTCACACCCACCATGTAAATTATTAGTATAATTATATAATTATATATAATCAGACAAATTACATATAATTAGTTTCATTTTTTATTATTGTCAGTTATATCTTATGGTATCTTGATTTCAGACAAACAGCTTGTATTTCAGTCGTATGATTTTTTTCCCCGTTTCTTCTTTAATGACTCTAAATGGACATGCCTCTTAAAGGTACAGTGTGTAGAATTTAGTGGCATCTAGCAGTGATGTTGCAGATTGCAACCAAATGAATACAATTCCCTTCCTCCTCCCCTTCCAAGCGTGTAGGAGAGCGTACAGTGGCCCGAAACTCGTGAAAAATTCAAAAGGCCCTCTCTAGAGTCAGTATTTGGTTTGTCCATTCTGGGCTACTGTAGAAACATAGCGGTGCAACATGGAAGGTGACCTGCTCCCTATGTAGATATAAAGGGCTCATTCTTAGGTAACAAAAACACTTCAATTCTTATTTTCAGGTGATTATACACTAATTAAAACATACTTATGAATATTATATTCCATTTCTGCCAAGTCTGCTGGATGCCACTAAACTCTACACACTGCACCTTTAATTCCAAATGTGTGATGTATGGGTTTAAAAAACAAGTAGATGGACAGTAGAAGCTTTACCATTTTTAGTAAACTTTTCATCAACCATGGTGGCAAAAATGTGAAAAAAGATTCTCTATTTTTGTGAGTGAGTTTTTATTTTTCCGGGAAGTGCCTCAAGGAGTTTTCCAACAGTTACTCAAAGTAAAGAAGCCTGAAACAGAATCCACTCAAATGTCTCACTATCAAGAGGCAGCAGGTAGCCTGTCTGCTTACAAAAGCATACTGATCCCCAAATACTTGAGTCAACCATTTGGGTGCGCTGCTTGTAATGAAGAAATTAAAGTCAATATTGAAATATTGTCTCATGTTACATGTTAGTTTTTTTTCTGATGGAGGTAAATAAGGCACAGAAATGTTTTCTGTTCCTGTAAAAACCGAAAATCTATTTGTCTTCTTTTATGGTTTATTTGTGTTACACTTCAAGTTGATGCTTCAAGCAAAACAGTTTATTAGGGGTCATACTATATAATGTAATGAGTGTTTTTGCTCCACCTCGCTTCTTTGCACTGACCATTTCCTTTCTTTTCAAATACGTCTTTCAGATTATCCTCTAAATCACACCCTGCAGGTTTATGCCCAGCTAAAGTACTGTATATGCTGAGCTTAGAGGATGGCTTTTAAGGGCCTAAGCACCAGCTACTTTCTTTATTTGAGAGGAATCTTAATATATTGAACATCAGTAAGGAGGCAGGAAGTCACAAAAGAAGAAACACAATAAATCCAGTTTATTGTCTCTATTGTAGCAGCACGACTTGTTTTATTAGTACTCTCCTATAAGGTTGTAGCTCTATTAGATGGGGGCACATTACCTGTTTTCTAAGATATGTTATCTGCTGCTGCTGATACAGAGAAATGGTTAAACGCAGAACAATAAGACCAGTGATCCTCTTCAAGGACAAACCATATATAAACCATATTATCAGGCTCTCTGGGGTATGTAATGACCAGTGCTCTTCTATTGTTCAGTCTCCCTCTTTGTGCTGTCATGCACAACATTACAGATGTAAGCATACTTTTCAATTACAGCCTCATTATCACCTCTTACTCCGCATCAAGGGCGTCTTGGATCATCAGAAGAATCAATAGTTACTGATAGTTCCACTGGTGCGCAGCAGAGATTGTTGTGCACTGCTTGTTGGACTAAAAGACAACTAAGTTTGAGCAGCTCTAATTTGAATGGCAGCAGAATCAGCCTCTTTGTGGATGCGTTGTCTGGAGAATCGGTAGTTGGACTGCTGATTCTTAATCCTTCTAGCTTGATTGACATCCTATAGACATTTCCTCAGGTCTTGATGCATATGTTACTAAATTGCTGTTTGTTTGGGTTTGTATGTGTTTTCTAAGCTGGTTTGTTGACTTGAGAATGGTTGAACTTTCAGCTGCATATGCTTTGCTGATTTGTCAGTCAGGATGAATGCAAATAAATGTAACATTTTTAAACAACAGGAGAAGTGATTTCCTGCTGTCTTAAAAGGAAAAAGATTTATCACCCATAATTATTGTAGTAGTGATATAACTGGTTTGGTGAGAACATAAAATGTTACAAGTTTCAGTATTGGCGTGTGCCTCTGTATCATTATTATGAGTCAACCTAACTTTAATTCCTCTGGAACGTACAGTCAATGCCAGCACTCTCAGCCTCAGGTGAAGATGAAAGGATTTTTTTTTTTTTGTTGACCTGCCAATACAGAATGTGAGTGCAGGAGGCACATTTAAAAATACACCCTTGTGTGTGCATAAAATAGTGCAGTTCAATTAACACAGTGCATTTTTAGCCTGTAGGCTTGTAAGTGTTGCACATGCATGTTAGTAGCTCCTGCAGCTTTCACTGCCTCACCTGTAACCGGTGAATCGGGCAAGTTTGCAGAGAAGTTGCTCTCCAGGCATTTTTACACACTTCCCTTTCTAATTATGGGTGTAATCGTGTGATCGGTTTGAGAAAATACAGTATGTGTTCATGCTTCATCATTTCCTACTCTACATTAGGAATAGCTGAGGGTGGAATCATACTCATGTGTCCTCCTGGCTGTGTTTGTCTGTGTGGGCTGCTTACAGTAACAGCACAAACACATGCTTGGCTTGGCCCTAGATGTGAAGCAGTTCTATGTCAGTCTAGTTTTCCATCATTTTTGTTTCATTAGTTTAGACATCTGAGTTATTTCTTTTAATGAAATTCTGGATTTATCAAAGATGACAAAGATCCTGTAGCTAGTGATCATGTCAAACTTCAAAGAGAAAAAAGTCAGCAAAAATTGAAGCATTTTTGCAACATTTAGGCCCATAATTTGTTACTGTCACAGTGAAGTCTGAACCGTCTCCCTCTTCCTCCTCATCTGCCTCCGTCCCTCCCTCTTCCTACTCTGTGTGTGTGCGTCATGTGATTAAAGCTTTTTTTCTCTCCACACATTCAGTCACACATCACCTGCCCAGTAAACGCTTGCTTCTGGAGTCTTCCAGATCTTTATTCTCTCATTTACCATCCACATATTCTTAGAAAGCAGCTGTGGGTTTGCAGAAGCCTCCCTCACCTCTCCCCTGCTATCACTGTAACTCTTCTTCCACAACTATTCTACTCCACTGCAACGTCATATGAGGAAACTGCCAAAAACCCCATGCCGCTGGGTGATTAATGTCAGAGGAGTTTAAATGAGGTTAGCTGCCTGTTTTGCAGACAGTCAAATCACTGTTGTTTTCTCAAACACTGTGGGCTTACCAGATATGTACTAAGGGGATAAAAATGTGCTTTTCTCGGCTGTTCTGTGGGCTTGGAGCAGCTGGAGATCGGCTCTGAGATGTCACGCACAGAACATTCAAAACAGAGTCAGAGCAGGTTGTGGTTCTAAAAAAACGTAAACTGCAAAACTAATCCAGCTATCAAGTTTGAGAGGAAAAAAAACTACTTTTAAGTTTACTTGGTGTAGTGGAGGCCAGCAACAACAACAAACAAACAAACAGGAACTACCAGATTGTATCCCTCCACTGGAGCTTGCCAGGGAAACAAAAAGAAGGTATTTCATACTAGATAAACTGCAATTTTAAAAGATATCAACTTGATTTCACTACTAAGACTTCTCAAGCTTCATATTACTTTCAGACAAACTTTGGAATGCTGTTTTGCACAGAACGAGGGCACTAGATTTTGGTCCCCATCTCTTACAGTGTAATTCAGGAAGAGTATGGAGAGTAGGAATTGTTACAGCGATCAACATGTGTTTCCACATACATGATGGCGCATCCTTAGAAAAAACCCAAACCTATCTTTTAATTAATTAATGAGATGTCAGAGGGTTTTCTGTAAGTCCAATTTGCATGTGCTCTCACTGAGTGGTTATATAATGTGTAAGGCTTTGTGGCTTTAAGACCTTATGAATTATGATTTTGATAAAAAATGGCAATGTTGAGCCTGACACATAGTAGGTGCATCTGTGGAGGACTGAAAAACCAAGCAGTGGAAAAGTGGCACAGCACTGCCCTCATGTGAAATTCTCAGTGTGGAAATTTCTTGCTGTTAAAATAACTAGAAGGCTTGAAGGAGCCAAACTGCGTCTTCCTCTTTCTTTCATTTAAAACAACAATAATGAGAACAAGATACAATAACTTTGGTTCTCAGATTTATTTTATTCAGATTTTTGATGTCATTTGCTGCTCCTTCACAAAATAAATCTGGTTTTAGCATCAAGGCAAGGAAATGTAAAACAAAGCAGGGAATCATTTGAGAGAACAGTAAAAAGAACAAGGCAATAACCAATCAGTTCAAAGTTTGCACCTTAACTGTAAACATGTAAAATTTCTCTTTTTTTTTGTATTTCTCCAGTGATCAGATTTGGTCAGTGACTTGCTCCCTTCACTAGCATCAGCACTCAAATACAGAAATGGAGAGCATGAAAAATATAATCACTGCCCATTTGAGGTACAGCAGTTTATCAGTGCACTACAGTACAGACAGTATGTAAGTTGATGAGCACATATTTTCAAATGTTTTCCTTGCCTAGTTTTAACACTCCTGTTAAGGCCTTTGTTTTTTGTTTTTTCTCATTTCTTGGATGTCAGTGCAGAAAGAAAACAAATTTTGCCTTGCTAACTGACCTGGCCCTTGTGTGTTTTAAGGTCATGTTTACCTTCAGAAACTCTTGATAAATGATGTGGAATGGTACAGAGTAAGAAAAGCACCGAGTGCATGAAAGTGGTGGCAGTGTAACACAATCCAGTGGATATTGTTTTTAATCAGACATGATTTTGGGAATCACAGATTTTTGGGATCTTCAACTCTTGTTGAACACATTTCATGATATTACATAATACCATGAAAGGACAAATTCAAGAGTTTCTGAAAGGGAAGAGGGACTGCTCTCCTTTTTACATGTATCTCCTTGAGCTGCTGGTTGTTGAGACTGTGGACTTTGTGACAGTGCCACCATAACCTGAACCACCAAAGCCGCTGCCACCAAAGCCGCTGCCACCGTAGCCGAATCCGCCGCCGGAGCTTGAGCTGGTGAATCCTGGAGCAGAGAGGGGAAAAAAACAGGTAAGTGTTATCATTTATCCATCCATTTGTCAGTGTGATCTGTTAGTGCAGGTACCACTCATATGGATGTGACACTTACCACCTCCTCCAGAGGTCTGCTGTACATGGATGGTTGCGTTGGAGCCTCCGCTGCTCAGCCTAATGGTGGAATAATGTAGAATTAATACTTAATTCAGAGTTGAGGCTAATATTGCAGCCATGAAACCACATTAGATATTCAAATTTATCCCACCTGCTCTCCTCTCCTTCCAGCAGTTTCCTGTAGGTGGCGATTTCAATGTCCAGGGCCAGCTTGACGTTCATCAGTTCCTGGTATTCGCGCACCTGGCGGGCCATGTCCTGCTTGGCTCTCTGCAGAGCGTCCTCCAGGTCTTTGATGCGGAGCTTGGCGTCCTTCACTGCCAGCTCACCACGCTCCTCAGCCTCTGCGATCTGAGACTCAAGGTTGGCCCTCTGCAGGAAATTATGTCACAGATGTTTTAATAAATCATATCATCTTAAACATTATGATGTCATCCACAAAAAAGCTCTCAAAATATACCTGTCCCTTGACTGCCTCGATCTCATTCTGAAGACGGGCGATCATGCGGTTCAGCTCAGAAATCTCAGCCTTGGTTGAGCGAAGGTCCTCACCGTACTGTCCAGCAGAGGACTGCATCTCCTCATACTGTTGTGAAAAATGCAACAAGGTGTATCAAGAGCATAATCCAGAGGGGTGCAAGGTGCTGCAAGTGTAATGTAAAAGACACAGGGGATAAACCTTGGCTTTGCTTTTCACTCACCTTCTGTTTGTACCAGGTCTCTGCCTCAGCCTTGCTGCGGTTGGCAATGTCCTCATACTGAGCGCGCACTTCAGCAACAATAGAGTCCATGTCGAGGTTACGGCTGTTGTCCATCTCCACGATGACAGAGGTATCCTTGATCTGGGACTGCAGCTCACGAAGCTCCTACAGAACCAATAGTTGTTGCAGATTTATAAAATGGCTGGATGACCATCAGCTTTAACTCAAATGGTTATAATATAGTATAGTATAGTATTATGAAGTAATAAACTGGTGGAATTAGATGGTACATACAGCCTCATAGACGGCCCTGAGGAAGTTGATCTCATCCTGAAGAGCATCACACCTGGCCTCCAGCTCCACCTTGTTCATGTAGGCAGCATCAACATCCTGGACAGAAAATGATTTAAAAACATGAAGTGTTATAACAGGCCAAACTGTATCAAACCTCATCATGAAAATTTTTATTTTGATCTATTCACACCTTCTTCAGGAGCACAAACTCGTTCTCTGCAGCTGCACGTTTGTTGATTTCATCTTCATACCTATTGGAACACAAGGCAACACATCAGGACATCCCATTCATATTGAACATCTGCTCACTATATTGGATATATGTTATAACTATTGGCCGTATCATGCCAACACTCACTTCCTCTTGAAGTCTTCAACCAGGCCCTGCATGTTCTTCAGCTCTCCCTCCAGCTTGATCTTCTCGTTGCCCAGCCCGTCGAGCTGTCTGCGCAGGTTGGCGATGTAGGCCTCGAACATGCTGTCGATGTTGGAGCGGGTGGTGGTCTGTTCCTGCAGGAGGCTCCATTTGGTCTCCAGCATCTTGTTCTGCTGCTCCAGGAAACGTACCTGTAGAGACACAAAGCCATGGAAGATTGTCAAAAGATGTTTTAGAAAGATTGTTTTTTATTACATTTTATTTGTTGAACAGTATACAAATATGGATTATAGATAGGCTGGTGATTCAATTTCATTCTTTTCAGGCTCTATAGAGATTAAAAAATCTTATCATTTTAAAGGATTTAAAGGGTGTGCCGTTTATGGTATTCTTTATCGGGTTTTAAAGGGCCTCACCTTTACCTGCATGACTGAGTAGAGACACACATATCTGAATAGCCACACCCTATAGTCACAGCAGCTGTAACTCATGAACTCATACCTTTGTATGCTTGGTGTTCAAGCAGTTGTAAAAGTTGTAAAAGGGGATATTTTGAGACTTAAACACTAAGTTTTCAACACATCTTCAATTCTTCTTTCTTGAAATAAATAATGCTTTATGTTCTATCCAGATGTTTTATGTTACATTTGTTTGTGGCTTTGAGTGTTTCACCTATTGTGTCTCTTGTGTGGCTATGACTCATCCTACGTGCTCTGTTAAGCTATGAAGGCCACACAGTCACTCCAGCCATAAAAAAAAAAACTAGGTGTGGCAGATAAACCACAGAAGACAAAGCAGCCACAGTATTATGGGATGAGTGCTTTGTTTTGTATGTTTCTGACCAAGTGCCAACTGATAGTGTTCAAAGAGGCTCACTCTATATAGAGGAAAACACTGTATAGATCGATTAAAAGCATACATGTGGTGATTGTAGCATTGAAAACAAGCAGGAGTTGATTTACTGCTCATGTGTTGCTCATAACAACCAAGTGATAGGTGCAATGTGCAAATGACAGACTTTGGACTCTGTGGGCATGGTGCAGACAGATCGTATTTCTCTTCTGCCAGTCTCCTAGCTAAGGGATGGGCAAGTCACAGCAATATATTCCCCACCCATGTTTAGATAGTGGGCAGAGAGTCCACCACAGGCTCTGACAAGACCACAGGCCAACTTTTTCCAAAGGTAGTATTTGAATGTAGCTGCCACTGTAAGATGGGGTCACGATCATGAACAGACTTTGAGATTTTTATAAGCTTCCCTAATCCCAGAGGCTGTAACTTATTGATGGATACAACACCACAGAGATAAGATTCATAGCTCTCTTGCTTGGTAAGCTTTGTCAGTGAAAAGAATATGTTTGTCCAAAAGTGAATTGCTGTTTCTTTTTTTTTTTTCAATTACATGTTAAAGGGCAAAACTAAGACAATCACTTTTGACAGCTGCTAGAGGTAAATGTAGGCCAGGGGAGAAGATGCAGGTACTCAGCACTAAAATAATGAGGCCTGCAGTAAATTATACATACTGTTTAAGACATGAGAGACACACAGAGCTCAAAGGAACTTACCTTGTCAATGAAGGAGGCGAAGCGGTTGTTGAGGGTCTTGATCTGCTCCTTCTCCTGGGTGCGGACAGCCTGGATGCTGGGGTCAATCTCTAGGTTCAGGGGGGCCAGCAGGCTCTGGTTGACGGTGACAGCGGTGATTGGTGGAGCCACGAAACAGCCTGCTCCACTACCGAAACCACTGCTACTCATGGAAGAATAACCGGCACCAGAGCCATAACTGGCACCAGAGCCAAAACCGGCACCAGAGCCAAAACCGGCACCACCACCAAAACCACCGCCAACACCTGAACCAACCCCATAGCTGGTTCTTTTGACGGAGTAGCTGCTGCTTGCTGGTCCAGCAAGGGACCTCCTGGTGCTGCCACCAGAGCTTGTGACTGAGTATGCCTTCCTGGACATCATCTTGTTGCAGTGGTATTGGTTGTCAAGCAGAGCAGAGAACTGAAGATGAGCAGCCTTCAAAAGGAGAGCCAAGTCCCTCTGAGTGTCTGACTGCAGACTCTGCCTGCTTTTATGGCTGTAGCGAGCCAGGGGGAGGATCTTTCTCAGTCACTTCAACCTGTACTCTCACTTTTACTGTCCAGCCTCCCCTCCACCCAGCTAACACGCCTCTGGCTCTGAATGACAGGAGTGGCCAATCCTGTAAAACAGGTAAGTAGAGATTGTCAGAAGAGAAGCCACGACACACCCTGCACTTGGACACCCTGAAAGGGAAGGAGAGTAGCAGAGTGAAAATGTGGTTATGCAATGAAACAGAGCCTCTTTAAGTGCTGCAAACTTTATTTTGATTCCTTTTTCTTTATTTCATATCCTTGTCCTGTGGTATAAGATACAATTACAGTAGAAGTACATTAAAAATAGCAAATCACAATTATAGACAATATTCCTTATCAGAAACTGACATGTGAGTGATGAAAGTACTATTTATATAACTTGCATTTTTGCTTTCATTTTATGCAACATTGTACTTTCCTCTACTGCAGTTCAGAGGGAAATTTTGCACTGCACTGGCAGCTGCTAGTTACTTTTCAGATTAATTTTTTTTTATCCAAAACATTCATATAATATCATGTATTGGTATAAATTAAACACCTAATAATATTTAAAGTAGTTAAATTTACCTTCAAGTTAACCAGCTTCAACATTAAAATTCAGATTACATGTGAATGCATTCATAATAATAATCCAGGAATATAATACATACTGTAAAGCAATCTGTAAAGGGCTATCCTGCATAATGAGTACTTTTGATACATATACTAAAGTTAAATTTAGAATGCAAGACTTGTTGTGAGGTTAAGCACTCTGCAGCTGAATTTCAATGCAGGGGAAGCACACCTGTTTCCACATGAAAGCATTGTTATCCTATTTGCATATAGTTATCATTACTCTCTCTCCAGCATGAAATATTAAAATAAGCATCATACTGGGTTTGTATAGTATTTCTAACAGCTGCTGTAAACCAGCACCACAGGGAGAAAATATAACTTAATCATCTGTTTGTGTATAAAAGTTCATTACAAGATTAGAAAAAACACAACCTGCTTTACAAGCATTTTAGGTTCTCCTTATCCTGCTTGCTTTTAACCAAACTATTTGCTATTCGTGAATATAAAAAGTTCCACCAGCAGTCTCCCAGCCATCTCTGGAGGGGACAATAGCAGGGCTATAAGTGTTCATTTATGGCTACTGTTTAATATGTTTTATGACTGGAACTAATGCTGAGATGATGCAGTCAGACAGAACACTACAAACTCAAAATCTAGTAAAAAAAGATTGCAAGAAGGGGATGTTTTTTGTGGGGTTTTTTTAAAGTTTTGATCAGTTTTGCATGTCTTCTTGTCCTGCATTCACATTATGTCACAATCTCCTAAAACACTCACCATCTCATCAGCAACCAATCATATACTATTCACATTTGCCTCATTTTTTCGGACACTGGTTTTACACTTCAAGAATCGTTTACACCAACAGGTAAAAGTCACTGGTACCAATCACAGTACCAATAAGCATTGGTCAAAACTCTCAGCATTTCAATCCTGTTGTAGCTAAAACTGCTTTTTTAGTTGACTTGGCTTTGTTGGCTCATGGCTCAAAGAAAATAACACTGACTGGCAGTAGGAGACAGGAGGTGTAAACACACTTTGCAAACCCATTCTTCCACCCTGACCTCCGCTCTGTGACTTAAGCTGCTTCTCCTTCTTGCTTTGGCACTGAATGTAAACATATGTTATTTTAAGCTCTTTGACCAAATGACCAATGCTGTCAATTTTATTAAACCAACAGCCACATTTTCGAAAGTCTCTGCTCTTCAGAACTGTATTTTTTTGTTTCTAGCAGTACAAGCTACATTAACATTACTGGTGGGCTGTTAACGATGTATATTTTATAAAAAGCGAATTAATCTTGCAACTATAGCTGTTAGATACATGTTGTGGAGTAAAAAGTACAATATTTCTTTCTGAAATGTAGTATAGTAGAGTACCTCAAACCTCTACTTAAGTACAGTGCTTGAGTAAATATACTTTGTTACTGTCCCACTGCTCAGTGCTTGCTTCAACATTCACCTTTGCAAACATTTGGGCTGTAACCTCTGCTCTTTCTGATCAGCTGATCATTTTAAGGCATGTTGCATCAGCAGGTGTAAATTTCTAGTATCACAGCCAAGCATGGATTAATAGAAATAGTAGTCTAGACTATGAATAAATAGTTAAAGGTTATTTAACCAAATGCCTTAGGCAGTGTTCCCTTTAAAGTTTTGTTACAAAAGAAAGCAAAACAAATATCTTTAATGATGCCAAACAAAATGAATAGGGCTTACAGAAAAATGTTTTGTTGTTGTTTTGTTTTTATTGACACATCATTAATCTGATGAGAACAGTCTTTCACAGGAATCAGTAATGTGTACTACAGATCTTGCGGTTGGTTTACTTGTTACTTGATTTCACCACACCCAGTTGTTCCATTCTTAAGCACTGCCGCACTTGTTTCTTCTCTCTGCACCTTTGCTGTAGGTGAGGCCTGCATTCTTTTTCATTCTTCCCCAACTTTTCACATGCACCTGCCTTTAATTTCTACCATGGTGTGGAACTTTACTCTAAAGCTCAAATTTCTGCTGTCCAACAGCTATTTGGAGAAAATTTATGTGCTAGTTGTGCATCTTAGTCAGCTTGAACAGATGCACAGACTGCGATGAGAAACTTACTTATTGGTCTCCTTGCATGCACAGACTTCTGTATCTCTCTCATTGTTTTCTCCTGCCATATTTTAACAGCAATGCTACATGCACATATTTGAGCGACACATGACGGCAATAAATCATGGCCACACAAAGTCTGGCATTAACAGTACTGTCATTAAGAGGTTCAATACACATGGATTAAGAGTGGCAAGGTTTCACTGAAGAAGCGAATCCATGCTGATGATGTAACCTGAAGAAATCACAGTCGTTATGAGCTTTGTCTGTGCTTGTCTGAAATGTCATTGGTCATGACTGTCGTATATTAAGCTCTCAAGTCTGGTCAAGCCTGGATCATCTGAAGCAACTCAATGTGCAAGACCTCATACACAATTACCATAAGTTAAATGATACCAGATGTGTGAGATGATGACGTGTATGTTTTTACAAAGGTTTATTAATCTTGAGTAACATTTTAAAATGTGCTCTTGTGTCTCAGTAAGGAGGAAGGCAGAGTGAGGGTTATAAGTTCATGCAGTGTGTAACAATGCTGCATCTATCTGTTAATGTGTGTGAATTATTTGTTATGGGAATGTGAATTGTCTTACAGCAGTTGCCCAGCATTTAAGGAAAAAACGTTATACACGCCTTATCCTGGCTTTATTTGTTATAACACACATATGCATAGATACAAATGGTCACAAACATATGCAAATACACACAAGTTTGGCACATACACATAAAAAAATCAAAGAAATTCAGTAAATAATGCAAAAATCTTGTTAAAGAGCAGAGAAAACGGTGTTGACTTTGCTCATAATTCCCGTTGACCATTTCTGTTGATTCTTCAACTTTATTTATTGATAATAATGAAAAGTAAGGTATTTGCACAATATTAGTCTCTAAGCACTGGACGAATACTTTTCTCAAGAGGACAAACTCCAAGAATGCCTTTAAAAGTGAAGTCAGTGAAAGTGCTACCACCTCCGCCTCTTTCTCTTGTGCTGCTTTCATAACCATTTTAATAGGCTCTGACTTCCCCATACCAGATTTAGATATAACATCATATTAAAACATTGTGCCAGTAATTATTTTTATTGAACAAATATTAAAAGAACCAGCAAGGCTGCAAACTCGACAGTTTAATTAAGCAATAAAATGCAGGTAATGGTCTCCACTAAAATGCATAATGTATAAACTTTAAGATGCTGTTTGTTTTATTTATATGTAAATGCATCTTTGGAATGGACAATGTTTCAGAAACAGCATCCTATGAAGTGATTTAATTTCTTATCTCAGCTTTAAACTAAGCCACTTAATGTAACATACTTAGTAGTGTTTCATTTATGTATAAACTGGGTGTGGGCACTTTACTATATCTGAGGTGTGGTTTAGTGGGTTATGTTTCTTTATTGAGTGCTGTATATGAATGAGCCATGCAAAAAAAAAGAACAGATACAGATGGAGATTTTTCAGTGTGAATAAAAGCCATGTCCAATCTGTGAATGGATCAGGAACATCTGCGCTGCATGTCTGTTGTATGCATTTTATGACTAGTATGTATAGTATTTAAGCATTTAAGGCAACACCTAGGACATTCTTTCCTCTAAGTGTTACAGAAAAGAAACAAATTGAAGGATTAAGTTCAGTCTAGAGTTGTAAATTTGAAAGCCAGGTCATGTCAAAGGTCAAAGAGGTGCATCTAGCACTTCAGTGTCTTATTCATGTGACATTAATTTACATTTGTGTTTGCCATGTAGTGTAATACTGTTCACAGCCAAGCACATTTTTATGAGATGCAGATGAGGATTTTGACATTGTTGCAGCACCTGAATATTTCTGTGTAATACAATATGTGTAGGTATTAACAAACACAAATGTTTGACACAAATCTTTCATAATCCAACTCTTGGCGTCTGTCCACACCTGCTTATAGTACACAATGTAGCGACTGTCATCCACTTCTGTTGACTGCACATCATGCAGTTCAGTTCAGATCTTTAATGTCCCTTGAGGGAAAATTTTATCTGCAGTAAAGGGTAAAAACACAAACACAACATACAAGAGGACATTAATCACAACAGTTACAGCAGACAACAGCAACAACAACAACAACAACAACAACAACAAAAATAGGTATCTGTTCATTAAAAGTATCAAACCATTAGAATGGTGGTCATAATAAAGTGCTGTTTAGCAGTGCAGTCCAGGTTTAGTGCAAATTAAGCACCTTAATTGCACTTGGAACAAGGGAAAATTTAGCTATCAAAGATCGATATCTGGAAATCTGATACTAAAGAAAGCTGCTCTGTGCCAATTATTTTACTGGCTACTTTGACAATATTGAACAGAGATTTTTTGTTTTGCACTGTAAGGTTCCTGTACCAAGCAATTAAACAAAAGGTTAAAATGGACTCAATAAAGGATCTGTAAAACAAGCCACCAGTGTCCACATAAAAAGAATTCAGTCTGCATAGAAAGTGAAGTCTCTGCACACCCTTTTTGCAATTGTCTTTGTGTAGAGGTCACAGTTCAGGTTCTTGTCAATCACTATTCCCAGGTATTTGTGTCACTCAACCATCTTGACAAGTGAGCCCTTAATTATAGTTGGGAGGGTTGAGTGGGAGGTTTTCCTGAAGTCGATGGCCATATCTTTAGTTTTGTGAACATTTAACTTCATGACAGTTATCACACCACACTCCAAGTCTTTCACAACTGGCCCATGATCGACCTCTCCATCCTGGAGCAGACTGATTAAGACAGTGTCATCTGCAAACAAACCGGAGATGCCTGTCATTGTAGTTACATATCACTAAAAATCCAGTTAATAATATTGTAGGATGTTGGAACAACAAAGGCTATTTTGTCATTTTTAAGATAAAAGTGAAACGTTTCTCTAACCACCTAGTTTTTAGGAATACAGTGTACTTGATAGATATCAGCTCCAAAACTTATTGAACAGTTTGATACTGAGGTTTGTTTTGCTACAGTGATGATCGCTGCTCTCATCTGCTCTTTAATGTCAGGATATTCTTTGCATTTTTTTGTGAAAAGTAAAATGCAGGCTCCTCTCTAGTTATGACTGGAAAGGTTGTAGTAAAAGTGAAAAATGACAGTGTTTGATGGTCAATTTCTCAACACCCAAAGGCCATAGACAGAGAATTCACTAAACAGGGAATTTCACTTGTCAAGTGATAAATGGTCCCTGTTTCTGGTTTTAGGTGCTGTGATACTAACTTCCCTGTACTGTTTTAACAGCTTAGCCTCTGGATGCTGAAACCTGTTGAACAGCTCCAGCCCTGTCTCGAGGTGATTTGCTTTTGTTTCTTCTTCATTTAAATTCAATTGTTTAGTTAACACACTTGACATAAAACATCCTCTGTAGTTGTTAATGCATCCAGCTGGTTACACAAGAGTGGCCTGAGATCATTATCCACAGCTATTACCATACTAATTAAAATACTACGACTAGGACTACTATTGTTACTACTAAAGTTAATACGTTAATTGAAGTTGTATCTCTGTCAGTCATTTTGAATTTCCTGAGAACACGGTTTCTTGAAGCACTACATTGTTGATCCAGTCACCTCCATATCTGATGTGTGTCATCTCTGGGTGGAGCACATTCTTGTCCAAATAAACAACAGGTTGTGAAAGTCTGGCAGTCATGAATGTTTGCATCATGAGATAGTAACTGAGTGTAAGATGCTGGTAAAGGATCGGAAGTTTAATTTGTGATGTTGTGCTTGGATAAAGATCCTATCAAAATCCTTCAGAGCTCGTTCATTGACAAAAAAACAACAAGACCTCCATCAAACGATTAAATTCCAGTGTCTGTGGCAACATGTTTGTATTTAGGCATGTAGCTTATACTCACTTGTGTATTATATTTGGTATTCTTCCAGTGACAATAACATCTGAGGATGGAAGCCAATTTTCTCTCTCTCAGACACACACACACACACACACACATTTGACATGGTCACTTTAAGTCAGCAGTGACATTGAGATCTGGCGGAGGATCAAGTTTCTTTCAAGTCTGCCTCATACTTCTTTGTTAAGTGTTTCAATCAAGCATACCTTTTTCCACAACACAGTATATTGCAAAGCTTGGCTTTTTGTGCCATGTTGAATTCAACTGTAACATCACAGAAGGGGGTTACTGCACTGTGCTCAGTGGAGCTTCATTACAGCAAAGTTCAGAAAAGTAAGAAGGCCAACAGTCCTGTCTGCTCTGAGTATAATCAAACAATTCATTGACTGTAAGAAGAATAATGAACAAACACAAAAGAGAAAATCTGAAGCCTTTGGACACACAAACACACCCCTTTGTGCTTGTTTTGGCATCCTCATAAGGCTGTGGGTGTGTTCAAGAAGGAGTGCTGTTGGATTGGATATTAATCTGCCTCACAGTTTCACCACCTGAAAAAGGTACACACCCTTACAACACAGCAGCCGTAAGTCATGCATGGAAATATCTTGTGGAGGGCAAGTGAAGAGAATGTGGTTAACCTGTAAAGACTGTGTAGAATAAAAGGTTGGTTAACACAACAATAAACATCTCATATCACTCTTTAATGAACTAACAGCAACAAGCTCAGCTGCATTGCTGATTTTACACAGTTGTAAAGTTAACAGTTAGTTGGCACGCAAACACATTTCCAAACACATCCTCACTGTTTGCTTAAAAATCAACATGAGATATTACTTTACAATTCTGGACTTGAACATCTTGCTTATACCCCACACGCTCACCGTCTCACTGTAATCATGGGAAGAAATCAGCCATGGGAACTCTGCCGACTGCAGTCTGACTGGATGACTCACACTCAGACAGAGAAGATCATGAAAGTTGTCTAGCCAAATAAAAACCTAGCAACAGAGTCAAAGGTTTGCTTGTGTGAGTGTGCATTTAAGAACACCTGTATTTGCATGAGGTCACACACTGGGATTGTACAGTGTTTTGCTGGTTTCGTGTTTTTGTCCAAACAGTTGTGCTAGATTAATCATCCCCAATTTTGTCTGCAGTAACTCGGGATTAAAAAATAATCACCATCAGTTTCACAGATCAGCGAAAGAATGCTAGCAAACAGTTTTTTTTCATTGATGGAACCAGCTGATTTGCATTTTGATTTGATTTTTGTCAGTTTTTAGCGATGCAAGCAATATGGCTATGAATGGCAATGTACGTCTGTTGGTTTTCGTCGTGACTGAAATACCTCAGAAACATCAGATGGATAGCCATGACATTTTGTACAGGTATTCATGGTCCACAGAGGATGAATCCTACTGACTTTGGTGAAAGTCAGGAACATCTTCACAACTATGGTTGCCGGGAAATTTGCTACAGATATTCAAGGACCCTAGAGGATAAATTGTAATCACTTTGGTGGTCTCAACTTTTCATTAAGCACTTTCAATAGGCCAAAGTTTAGTTTTGCCAGTACTTTGATTTATGACCAAATACCTGTAATGACTGGTGATTCTCCAACCTTCTTTGTGTTTGGTGCTAATCAGCAAATGTTAACATGCTAAACGGCTAAACTAATAAGTGAACCTACTAAATATAACCTGCTAAACATCAACATGTTAGCAGTGTCACTGTAAGCATACTATATTAGCATGCTAATACTGTATTAGCCCCAACCACCCACCAATGGACTTCACAGACCCCAGTGACCTCTGAGGATGCTGAAGTCTTCTGTACTTTCCATTGACCTTCAAAGGCAAATGCAGTTGGCCCATCTTATGAATGTCACTATGACCCTATTTTAGTTTATATTGACTTCTACTGTGTATATTTTATGTATACATTTAGAGTATCTGCATGATTATATACTTGTACACACATTGGCACATCAGTTTGTACACCTTTTTTATTTTACCTCCCTGCCTGCAGCTACGTAGGAAGACTTTTTTTTTTTTTTTTTTTAAATCTATTTAACTTTTATTTTACCACAGACTTTTAGCTTGTATTACTTTCTCTGAATGGTGCTGCATGGACACCTGACTTTCTATAATCTATATTAGATATCCAAATTCTTTCACTGGACAGTTCATGGGCTGTATGCTAGGCAATCACTATAACACAAAGACAACTTGTCTAAGCAGGTCTGTCTTTTTTGCCCGCAGTGAACACATTCCTACGACACAACCAAGTCAATCAATCAGAGGTTCAGCACTTTCACTGGCCTCACAGTCACTCAATATGTCTTACTGTAGAACTCATGCACTTGGTTCAGCCTACACCCTCACAAATGTCAATAGAAATGAGCAGAATTTACTGCTATATGCTCTTTACATCCACTGAAACCAGTAGAATCTGTCTGCAAATGAGGTCGTAAAGGGTGTGTCTGCATAGTAGCTGCTCAGTCAACACAGTCATGTGTTTAAGGCCCCTATAAGGTTTAAAACCTGTTTGGTGTTGCAACTGGGTTTCCCATTCATAAGATTTCAGAGTTCTAGATATGCATGATAATTTGTGACTGATTATGCTGAAATCACAGTCACATGTTGGATTAAAGTTTAGTTTATAATCAGTTTCAGTTTACCATGCCATAGCTTTCACTGAAACAACAGTCATGTCATTTTCTTAGATTATTATTTTTGTATAGAAATGTCTCGCAGAAACATTAGTCTTGTGTAAAGCAGCCTAAATGGAACAATGCTTAAACATACAAATGAGAATGAATCTGCTCTTATCAAACAGACTGCATTCTCCTACCATAAGTCATTATGACTGATATGTAGCCACCTCCTGTTATTGTTGTTGCTGCAGCACCTAGCAACCGTTGTCTTGTCATTACACTCATCACCCTCACATATGTGTGTGTGTGTGTGTGTGTGTGTGTGTGTGAGAGAGAGAGAGAGAGAGAGAGAGAGAGAGAGTGACTAAAAATTAGATTCTGGAAGAAATTATGCAATAAATATTTAGTTTGGTGTAAAAATTTTGGTTTAAATCTGGTGTAAATGTACATTAGAAAACAATACAGTAGAAAATTGCAGACTCGAACAGTACACTATTTGGCACATACCTGCATACTTGCATGTTTGAACAAGTGAAAGAAAAGTAAGAATGTGTCATCAAACCACCCCACCCTGTTAACCTCAAACTTCCTGGACACCACTTTTGATAGTAGGAAATTATTAACTTGTGCTCCTAAATCATGCTCTGCCAACAGGATGCCAAACATTTGGTGCTGAGGAACTTATCAGCACTGAAGTTGGCATAACACTAGACTCACAGCCTGACAACATTAGAAGAGTTCAACAAAGTATGATCACTTTTAAACTTGAAACAATAAGATAGATTTTAAGTGAAGAAATCACAGCACACGAGGGAAAGAACAGGCATTTTATCTTCTTTATTAAAGAGTGTAGCATAACATGGGTGAACTAGAACCGTAGCTCACAGTAACATGCTCCAAAGTGTCAGTCTCTAATGATGTTTGACATCAACAATGAGTATTTTGTTTGAGATTTTTAATGTAATGTATTTGTTTAGGTAGGTGTGGACCAGGTTTTAACCATAATGAAAACGTGCAAAGCCCTTTAGAGGGTAATTCCCTTCACAATAAGCAAGTTTTGGATGGATGTTCATGGAGCCAGTAGGGGGGATAAACATGTAAAAACTTTTTCTAAAGATGTCATCAGAGGAGAGATCCTCACCCACCGTAACCTGTTATTAACATGCACCTGAATTAAGACATATTTTTAAACAAGTACTTGTTTCATTATGAGTTATACCAAAGCACCAGTTACAGCTCATCATTAAAATGGAACATTGTATAAGAAAAGAAATAAAAAATCTTAACTCTAACTAAACCTGGCTGAAGTATTTTGTCATTCACAAGTTTATGCGGCATCAGGAGAATTTTCCTTGACACACCCATGCATTCCTCACAGTGAAAGTGACATGTGAGAAGCAGAGGCTAAACAGAGAGAGTATTTGTGCACACCCAGGTATATTTCTATCAGGGCTGGACATCAGTGATTAGTTTGCAGAACAACCCCACACCTCAAGTATCTCACTGTCAGGGATATGCAGACCGATCACAAACTTACACAAAACCTGAACAGGTTGTCACATACCTTTTAAGGTATGCTCTGCCTATAGAGAACTGTGTATAACCCCAAGACATTCATCCATATGATGAAGGATTGAGCTGCATCGCACAATGTCAAGAAATCTTTTGTCATTTTAACATGTAGCTTTTTGTTGAGAGAGTGTTTTCTGTTTATTTAACCAAAAATGTCCCATTGACATATAATATCTCTTCCACCAGGGAGTCCTGGTCAAGATGTCAGCAGAAAAAAATAAAACATTTTTATTTATTCATTTCAAAGTACCTTTGACGTTAAATTGAGCTGGGAACAAAACTCAGAGCAAAATATTTGACAATGCAATCAGTAGACACTACTCCTACAACCCACACAAATTCTTGAAAACCACGTCAAAAAGATACAATATAACCAAAAAGAAACATTTTCACAGCAGTACAACAAAAACAAATGTGCATCTCTATTGAAATTGGTGAGAAAGAAAGAAAAGAAACAAAAACAAACAAAACCTTTTATAATTAGTTGTTAGGACAGAACAAACAGGGTTATGCAATTTTGCAGCTGTGCTATTATAAAATCTGCAAAGTAAAATACCTGCCTGTTGCTCTAAATATCTTTGATTGGTATTCTGTTGAGTCCATGTGACACTGGAAACATCTGCCTACCTTGGATAGCATCTACCATTTAGAGATACACACCCAAACACCGCCCTTGAGACAGAGCAGCTTAGTTCTGTAAGATCATAGCTTAGATACATCGCTGGAACCAAACTGGTCCAGCTTTCAGGTTGGTCCAGTTGTTGGGTGCCCCAAAGTTATGTAGCAATTTAACCAAAGTATCTTTTTCCATTCCTGCCTTTAAGGGATGCCCCACAGGGACTTAACCACTTGTCAATCAGTGTCGGTGGAAAATGACGGATGATGATATTGTTAGTCCAGCTAGCCTCTCTGACAAGTCATAGGAACCAAACTTGAAATGCTTAGAAAGGCTGAGACAGGATACAACAGGGAAGGTGTGAATAACAGCCTGGCGGTCTATTAAAACTATAAATCTCTCTCTGCTTTGCTGCTGCTTCATTTCTCTCCAAGTATCTCCACTATCATCACTGTAGCTGCTGCTTAGTTTTAATCAACCCCATCACCAGGCTCTGACTCTAGTCTCCAGAGGATATTCGTTATCATCAGCTTATTATTTGATATTGACTATATTGTCTATATTTCTGAGGTCTATGTCACCCCACATCTCAAGCTGTTGAAGACTTTTTTCAGAAATATAGTTAAAATTTTCCTTTTGACTGTGTAAACATACAGTTTAGACAAGACAGGAGGATGTAGGTATTAACAGCTGAGTCATGCTGTGGATGAGGGATTTCCTTTCACTCAGCAACAGCAGATAGTATGTCTCAATGGATCGGAAGAAATCCTACTGAATACGATACAGCTTTGTGAGTTTTATCTCCATTTTATCTCTCAAAATGTGATTTAAAACTGTGTCAGGCTAAATATGCTGATCATATAGCTTTAGTGGGCTTTCTTATGGAAAATCGGGTGTGGCTCTACTTGTTGAAGAGGGCTGTCAGAAAATGAAGAATGAGGGATTAGACCAGATTCTTCCTCACAGCCCATAAAGATGATGTTTTGGATATATTTGCACATAGCTGAGTCACAGCTCAAGCTCTTCTGTATTAGATTTAACTCCTAAGTATATTTTACTTATGTTTTTAACGTTACTATGTTATGAATTTGATTTGAGCTAATCAATGCTATGTGTCTGCTGTTATTTTGCTGGTGTAACCTGACAACTCTCGACCATAGTAGATAATATATTTTATTGTATTTTATTTCAGATGCAATGCAGTTGTCCTACATTCTATCCTAAAAAGAGTCCGGTGTTGTTGTTGCATGCTTTGTAACATAAGAGCACACCTCAAGTTGTCCTCACCCCACCGACAGCACAGGAATTCAGACCTGTTACACAAGCTGAAAGAACATTTTTCTTTTGATGGTTTAAAACACTCCCGTAAAGTCCTGTAAAGACAAATCTTGGTATATAAGTGCATTAATCACTGCTTGATGACAGATTCCATATTTGTTACTATGTTATTGTGCACAAAGAGCAGTTTAAGTTACAGTAAACCGCCTGGTGCTCATGACAACTTTTGTTTAGGAAATTTTGAGACATGTGACGAGTGTCTCCAGTGAGCTCATGCACTGACTCACTGCCGACTGCTCAGGTCTTACGTGTAAAGTGTTTCTGTAATCATACACTTACACTACATGTCTATGTGTTGTTGTCTGGGTCCTGTATTACAAATGTAGCATAAGCACAGTCAAAAGACTGTTTCCAAAGACATGTTAACTCTGTTAACCAAATATGTTGTTCACAGACCTCTCGTACAGTAGTATAGTATACAGTATTATGAAGATGATAGTAAATGCTCTGATAAAGATAACCTGCTGCACACACTAAAGCCTTTTCTTCTTGTGGTGCAGTATTACAACATTTGCCCTCAGGCAGTTGGATGAAGCAAAGAGAAAGACATCAGTTTGATTTTCTTTTCTCACTGAGGAATGTATTTACTCTGCAGACAGCCATGAGGAATTCTATCATACTGTAGTACACAAAGGCATATTATATAGATAACATAACAAAAGACTGTTTTCAAAGAAATGTTAACTGTAGGCAACCATGCATTTCATAACCTTTACCCATGTGCTAAAAAGAAGAAGGGACACCCACATACTGTCTTCACTTGCTCAATACTTTAATATAGACAATGTTTCTTCTTCAGGTAAATTATATATATTATCTTCTTCAGGTATATGGTATATATCATATACCTGAAGAAGGTCGTTGACTGAAACATTGTATATATTAAAGTATTGAGCAAGTGAAGACAGTATGCGGGTGTCTCTTCTTCTTTTTAGTGCGTGACTACTCCACCAATGCACCTGTCACAAAGATTACAAAGATTTTTGATAACCTTTACCCAAAAATAGAATTCCAGTGAAAGTATCAGCACTGATCATCAGTTGACAGAGTAGACTAGCTCACAGTTTGACAAGGATCAAGCAGAGGTGACAAGTAAGCAGGTTCTCTCAACTACAGTACTTTTGTTTATTTATTAAGATCCCCATGAGCTGTTTTCAGCTCAAAAGATACTCTTGCCGGGGCCCTATAGGAAACATTACTATGGTAATCTCATGTGATTATATAAATGAAAAGGAAAAGTAAAGTTCCATATATGCACATACATAATACATGTGCTTAAATATAAAAGAAAAAAACAGGAAATGAAATAAAGTAAAATGAGGCACAGTACTAGTTTGTAATATAATCAGCAGTATCAGCATACAAAATGTCCAGTGTGCTGGTGTTTTAGTTTGGTAGTTCAAGTTTGTGCAACTTTATTATTTTACATTCCACTACACATGTCAGGAGGAAATATCAAACTCTTCACTACATTATGCTGATAGCTGAGTTACTTCACACACACAGAATACATGATGAGCTCATAAAATATGATGGACTGTGAACAAACCAACAGCATATAACATCTGAGCCAATACATCCACATACAAATAACACAGTTCTTTAGAATGATTATTTTTTACTTGTGATTGATAAGCACAGTTTGGTGCTGTAACTACTTTACTTTTACAAAGTGCACTGATTCATGTTTACATGTTATATATCCTACAGTAAAGGCCGAGGCAGTCTAAGCCACCACAGCTTTTAATACTCATGCAGATTATATTCTTAAAGCATAATGAGACTTGATGTGGAGTAGTCAGCTACTGCTGTCATTTCAGGTCAGCCCAGTTTGTAACTGTTGTTTTAAACATATTTGTGTGTACAGATTTGTTATGTGCTCTCAGTGTGATATTTTTTGATCATGCCATCAAACCTGAAAATCTCCCAGTATTCCCTTGTGTATATCAGCAGTCACAGTTCTGCTAAAAGCAACGAACAATGGTTGGCATTGTTGGATTTGTGTAGTTTTCTGTCTTTAACTTCATGATAGGTTGTAGAGCCTTGGGTGTGGCACCACCACCCAGAATTCATGTTCAAACCTGCTCCCCTAGAGCCGAAAAAGCCTCCTAAGTAATCCTTCAAAGAAAATACCCCACTCCTCTGATAAATGTGTGTGTGGCTTTAGTGCACTCACACATGCATAACGTTTTGCATGAGTTACTGTCTTGTATTCCTCAATACAACTCTTGGCTTATTTAAAATTACACTGCATGTCAGCTAAGTATGCTTGGTATGAACTTTATTTTATTTTTCTTTTGCAGTAAGTGATTAAAGGCGTCAGGAAAATGACATCTGCTGGAATGTATGACCTCCAAACCACGTTGTCAATGAGAAACACGGACTGAGGCTTGCTTGGACTTGTCAGGTGTTCCAGAGGAATGTCAATTGTGTCGAATATCATAACTTCTGTCATTTTCTATGTTGAACAATAAGTGCAAGTTATGTTTGCGGATGTGTTTGTTTGTGTGTTGACATATCTAGACTTAAATATTAGCAAACAGAAAGTCCCTTCAGGCTGATTTCAAATGTTTTCAAGCAACTCTGTTTTTCATTGTGTCCTGAAATGTTTCTTTTGACATATTTTTAATACATGCATTTGTTTCATCCAGACTTGATTACTGTTATGTTCTGTTTTCAGGTCTGCAGCATGTTAGCACTGAAAGTCTTCAGATGGTTCAAAATGCTGCAGCCTGAATCTTAACTAAAACAAGAAAATTTGACCATATTACACCTATTCTAGCCTCCTTTCATCAGCTTTTTATCAATGTTAGATCAGACTTTAAGGTTCTTCTGCTGATTTATAAAATCCTAAATGGGCTCCATCATACCTGTCTGATCTCCCTAAACTTTATACTCCATCTCGAGCTCTCTGCTTTCAAAATGCAGGGCTACTGTGTGTATTCAGAAAAAGAAATCAGCAGGTGACAGCAGGTTTCCTATCAGGCCCTGTTCTTATGGAATAACCTCCCTGCTGACATCAGACGATCCGAGTTTGCTGAGTCCTCTAAATCTAAACTTAAAACGCATCTTTTCGCCTTAACTGTCAATTAGTTGTCTTTAATTGAGTGCTTCATGACCTTACTGCCCGGCAGGTCAGTTTCTATCAGAATGAATGTACTAAGCGTTGTCCTGCCGACAAGATTATTGATTATTGCAACTGTTCTGATAACCATTGCATCTTTCTAACCTTCTGTTTGTTTGTTCCGCAAGCACATGAGCATCCAAGCTGTGTTCCCCTCTCTCTTCTCTCCTACTCCTACTACTCCTGTCCTTTCTTTCTTCTCTTGCTGCATCTTGCTGCACCTGCACCCATCCTGCAACCGCCCTGTTTCCCTGGCAGTTGGTGCAGGAGTTCAGCCTCATCTCATGTCTCTCTCTCTGAATGACGTCTTTATCGTTCTCTCTTTCCTCTGTGAATAATGTCTTTTCCTGTCTCTTCTCCTGTGTATGTGAAAGGTGTGATGTGAGTCTCCCCTGTGTGCATATGTAGTCTGTCCTCCTCCCAGGTCTCCATGTTGATGGAGGTCACGTGGCTCAGGTCATATTCTGTTCTGGTAGCACCTGGAAGCTGCTTGGCGTCCCCTTCATCACATTCTTCATGTATATTATAAGTCCATTATAAATTTGATATACTGCTCAATGCTGTATTCTGCAATTTGTGTTCTTTTCTGTAAAAACAACATCTATTCTAACCTTAAATACAAATAACATTGACTTGACTTGACTTGATATTTTTTACCAGAGGTGTTTGAAGTGTTTGTTTGACTGAAAAGTATTTGAAAAATTAAGATATTCACCACAGCCAAATAAAACTTGACAATCAAACATTTGACATAAAAAAACACAACACTAAAGTAAATTTCTGTTCCAAGATTTATTGTTGAGAGGACTCCAGGTGTTGCAAACAGCAGCACACCGAAAAAGTCTTTTCTCAGCAGAAGTCAGGAAGACTTTAGTTTCACAGTAGGTTCACAGAAGAAATTAAGTATGATTTTTTTGTCCCCAGATGACCCCTATTAAAAGTAAATCATTAAGCCTAAAGGACAAGGTGCAGCAGCAGGGGAAAGTATATGCTATAGTGCCACCTGTTGGACAAACAATTGTGGTGCAGTGATCACTGAACCACTGGCAGTAAATAATTTTTTAACAGTTTTCATCCATTAGCACCTCTTCATTAAGAATATCTGAAAGAAAATTTTTCCTGTATATGTGTTTGCACCTCTTACAGCAGAAACGAGCCCTTTATTTGTTGATGAATCATTTAAGAACTGGACAATAATCAGAGTAGGTGTGTTTTTTCTTAACCTTCAATACCAAAATCATGAATCTGACATAACAGGAAGGAAACATCACTCCTCAGCCACAGCTTCAGCCTCCACCTGCTCCTGCTCCTTCTCCTTCTCCTTCTCCTGCTCCTTCTCTTTCTCCTGCTCCTGCTCCTTTTCCTGCTCCTGTTCCTTCTTCTCCACCTCCACAGCAGCTGACTCCTTGACTGCTACCTGCTCATGCACCTCCTGCTTCTTCTCCTCACTCTTGATCACCACAGCTTCCGTCTTGGAGACTGTGCTGCTCTTCACTGCTGCTCCTTCGAGGGAAGAGAAAGATCCGCTGCTGGCCTTGACTCCACCAAAGGAGGAGCTGACGTAGGACGGGATGCGGGAGCTCTCCAGGCTGTAGGCACTGAAGTTCATTGCTACACATTTAGAAGTAAAAGGCATTCATTAATACAGAAAGTGGGGGAAAGGTGAATTCATGAACATATGACTTTTACTGTATTTTATATATTGAGCCAAAAATCCCTAACTGTATATAAAATACTGATTGATTAACAAATTAATCCAGTGATCAAGTAATTATTTAAGTCATTTTTTTAGGCAAAAATGCCCAAAAAGATAACGTTTTCCAGCCTCTCACATGTCCTCATTAGTAACACTTTATTTTACAGGTCCGTCATTTTCTAATAATTTCTAGGAAGTTTCCGGGAAAGAATGATATAATTTGGTATCAATTATAGCAAAAAATATACTTTGTTTAATTGGTTCACTTTCAATAACATTATTTCAATTAACTGGTAGTGTAACCTAGAGAGTATTTTACTTGTTGCACAGCAGGTCAGCTGAACATAGAAAAATGTGTTCATGTTTATGAAGAATAAAGTTTCCAATAGTAAATGAAAAATGACTGAATATTTACCTGGAGCCATTCTTTCAAAGAAATTATCATTTTCACTATAATTAGTACCAAATTACTTCTTAGTTCTTTTCAGGAAACTTCCAGGGAAATTAAGGTCACCATTAGGAAATTACAGACTTGTAAAACGAAGTGTTACCTAATTATTTGTTTTTCACTGTTGGTTGGACAAACAACTGAATAAATCAATTTGGGCATTTTCACTATTGTCTGATATTTCATAGACCAGTTAATCAAATAATCGATAATGAAAATAATAATTAGTGAGATAAGATACTTACAAGTCTGCTTGGACACAGTAGTCTTGATTCCAGTTGCTAACCTACAGAGGGAAATAGATTATATTAGAAATACACAATAATAATGCTGTAAAGAAGACATTTCTCAACATAACCACAGGCTAGTGCTACTCTCACAGTAACATCTTACCTGTCCTCCTCTCCCTCAAGAAGTTTCCTGTAGGTGGCAATCTCAATGTCCAGTGCAAGCTTCACGTTCATCAGTTCCTGGTACTGGCGGACTTGCAGGGCCATGTCCTGCTTGGCTCTCTGAAGAGCTTCCTCCAGGTCTCTGACACGGAGTTTAGCATCCTTCACTGCCAGCTCACCTCGCTCCTCAGCCTCTGCGATCTGAGCCTCTAGACTGTTTCTCTAAGAGTGGAGGAGGAAAAGCTGAGTGAAGCTCAGTGCAAACATTGAATAGTCTTTATTAGGCTAAGTACTACTAACTAGACAGTTTCAATAGTACCAAAGTTATCAAATCAAAAAAATTAAAGATAAAATCATGTCATACTAAAATCTGATTAAATATGATAAGCTGTTATCCTCACCTGTGCTTTGACCATATCAATTTCAGACTGGAGCCTCATTATCCTGCGGTTCATGTCAGCCATCTCAGCTTTGGTTGATTTCAGGTCTTCACTATATCCAGCAGCTGACTGCTGCATCTCTGCATACTATTTAAGATAGGGTCAAGTCACACAGACACATCAAAATGCAATGTAACAAACCAGCCAGAACTGCAACAATTAGTCGATTAGTCGATTTGTCGATTTGTCGATCATCAGAAAATTTATCAACAACAATTTGGACATCGAGTCATCGTCACTTTGAGTCTCTCTGATTCCAGCTTCTCAAATGTTAATATTTTATGGTTTCTTTTGTTCTCTGTGATAGTAAACTTTGGGTTGTTAACTGTTGATCAGGACAAAACAAAATATTTTAGGTTGCATCTTGGGCCTTGGGTAACAATGACCATAAATCAAAAGACTAATCGATTAATTGACATTTGTTACTATATTGCTGACATTTGTTTTGAGACACATTTCTGTTTTAATTTGAGATGACCATCAAAGAGGCATTTTGATTGTAAAATACAGGGATGTGTAATCACCACATGCACTGTGTTACTGTGATACTGAGTACTGTGTACTGTGTACTAAGATATCTGAGGCCTCTGAGAAAATGAAAGTTAAGGTAAAATCAGGTAATGTAAGGTGAGCTGAGGTAAGGTGAGTTGAGCCAAGATGACAAGACAAGACAAGAGAAGAGGAGACATCCTACACCATCAGCCGCATTCCACAAGAGGACACGTGTTCATATTTTTCAGTTGTAAATGAGGCTTTGGCTATGACAGACGATGATGTGCTGGTGGTGGACACAGAGGGTTGTCTCACCTTGGTCTGGTACCATGACTCAGCCTCGGCTCTGCTGCGGTTGGCGATGTCTTCATACTGGGCGCGCACTTCAGCGATGATGGCATCCATGTCAAGAATGCGACTGTTGTCCATCTCCACCACAACAGATGTGTCCTTGATCTGGCTCTGCAGCTCAAGGATTTCCTGAACAGAATAATCATTTTCATCATTTTAGTGATACCTTTTGTTTTAAGATCAAATATATGAAACTTAAAAAATAAGGTCATTACAGCATCATAGATCTGCCTCAGGAACTCAATCTCATCAGAAAGTCCATCCAGTTTGGCCTCCAGATCCACTTTGAGCATGAAGGCTGCATCTGTGTCCTGCATGAGAACAGACAGCACTGAGAACATTTTACATTATTGCATATTGCCCCAACTCCAAGGTACAAATGGCCATTGTTTGGGTTAATTGTGCTTGAGACTTAATTATACCTTCAAGATTGAGAATTTGTCAGAAAACCTAAACAGACCTTCTTTATGAGGACAAAGTTGTTCTCGCACTCATTGCGCTTGTTGATCTCATCCTCATACCTGTGAAAATAGAGAATTTTAGTTTGTCATTGTGCCCTTAAAATTAATGTTTTGAACTCCATGTGACCCAGGATATTATTACAAAGACTCAGCCCACGGATGGCATCTCAGGTTTGAATACAACACCCAGAAAGGAATGAGGGCCCCTTGTGCTTTCCTTTATGTATCTATATAAAGTTAGAAATCAAAAAATGTTTTCACAGTATATAACTGTTTCACATAAACTGGACATTGTGTATCTGCTTAGTCAAACACTTCAATGAATGTATGTGGTGCTCACACTGACTCACATTAACCTGTATTTGGTATCTTTTGAAACTTTGGGATCCTCAGTAGAAGTTACAATGAAGTTCTGTGGGTTTGAACAGAACATGTTTGGGGAAAATGGAACCACTGGCTGGTACTTTAAAGCTTAACAGGTTAAAAACCTCAACTTTACTCACTTGTTTTTGAAGTCCTCCACCAGGCCTGTCATGTGATGCAGGTCAGACTCCAGTTTGACCTTTTCATGACCCAAGCTATCCAGCTGCTTACGCAGGTTGGCAATGTAAGCCTCGAACATGGCATCGATGTTGGAGCGAGACGTGGTTTGTTCCTGCAGAAGTTTCCATTTGGTCTCAAGCATTTTGTTCTGCTGCTCCAAGAAGCGTACCTGCAGAAAGAAAAGTTAATGAATGCGTTAATGAATCAGACTTAATGAATGAATGAATGGATGGATTTCACCAGGCTGGACACTATTGATTAAAAGAGTGGCTGGAAACATAACCAGCTCCTTATTTCCATATGTTTCAAACTGCACAGAGTGGGGAGGGGGTGGTCATTGAGGTGTACAGCGTGTGTTGTGGACAGAGAATGAATGCATGTAAAGAGAGGGTGGGAGTGAATGGGTTCACTATGTTTGCTGATGGACAAAGAAACACATGAAGATCAACTGAAAAAAAAAAAATGACTAATTGAACTTCTCCCACATCCAATGCACTCCAAATGTCACATCAATTATTCCTGACTCACTTCCAACCCACAACGCAGTTTAAACACAGAGTGGCACTGTTTCCCCATTGTGACACAGCTCACCCCTTTATAACTTTCCTATTCAGAATCCTGACCCTGGGTGGGGTCCTGCTACCACTCAGCAAACATGATGAGAGACACACGTCTCTGCAAATGTGTGCCATATCACAGTGGTATGCAGAGGAGTGGTAGAGGGCTTTGTTTTAGATGTAAAGAATTAGTCTTTGCGTGATTGATTTACAGGTTAACTTCTATCCTACATTATTCTTGAGTGCCTCCTTAAACAAGAGAACCCATTTATGAGAAAAGGTGGGCATTAACTGAAGAATCTGATCAATCTCAGGTAGCAAACAGTGCATGTTTCTGTCTGTTGGCTGATAACATTGCTATTTCTGACGTATCAGTAATCTCTGTTTGACAGCAGATTCTTGACAGTGATTTATACTACTGTCAAGAAAATGGCATTCCTGACTATTACACAGCCTCATAAAGTGGGTAAGGTTCAGATACTGATAATCGTAGATATATTAAGTATCTATTCCAGTCAGTGTTTAATAAGTTTGCGTCATGCAAACCTTTTCACTGCCACTCCCATTCTGTTTTTGCTCTGCAAGTGTTAGGAGGCTGCAAATATCAGCAATGACATATGAAAATAACATAATAAATAAGATTTTGCAAATCCAGAGCAAGATCAGAATAAGACACCTGGCACTATACTTTCATATCCACTAGATCTCTTTTTTGCAGGATATTGCTTACATGAGGATGCACCCCTTCAAGCAAAATTGTTCTGCTCCTCATCCCAGCCCTGTACTGCACTCTATATCCTCTTATCTGAGCTCTATGATCTCAACATGTGAGGAGGCTAAGTCATTACTCAAAACAGCCAGTATCCTCCACAAAGTCACTGTCCCTGGCTTTAAGCAGACATATTATTATATACACAGTTTTCACTGGGATTGTCTCAAGGATCATCTCCATTGTGACATCTTTCACTTTGAGCTATTTTGGCTTGCACTACATTCATTTCCTTTTAAACTCCGAGTTATTTTTCTACTCTATGTGGAATTGAATAGTCTTATCCCAACTGTCAAGGACGATAGCAGAACATGGAGGAATAAAAGTCTACAATCCAACATACAGTCTGTGCTGTTTATTGCTATTGCTGCAATTTTCCCATGTAGCTTTTATGTCACAAAAGACCAAATTTCCTGTTGGAACACTGAAGTTTATCTTTAAAATCTCATCTTAATTAAGTTGACTGACCTTGTCAATGAAGGAAGCGAA